>NC_091159.1:51074149-51088883 GCF_040958095.1 Procambarus clarkii
GGCTTTCTACAATCACTTCTATTCAATACCCATTGTTTCGTGTTCTGTCTTGTGTTGATGAATTTAATACCCTATTAAATACCACCTCACCCCATCCACCTCACTCAAATGTAGATATAAACAAATCGGAGATGTGTAAGTTCTATTCAGTTGTGTATGTGTAACTAAAGTCTTTGAAAATGTAATAAGTTTTACGAAACGCGCTCAAGTTTCGCGTCAGACTAGAAATAAAAATGAATTTTGGAGAATTGATTTTTGAATTACCACCAACAGTGAAAAGAAATGTACGAAAGATTGAGAAAATTCGTGTTAGAATTATTAATCTTACTTTTTCGGTCATATTTATTAATATATGTCAACAGGAAAGACTGCTACCAAAATATACTAATAAATATATATATATATGTATATATATATATATATATATATATATATATATATATATATATATATATATATATATATATATATATATATATATATATACTAGGGAAGGGAGTACCACCTCTGGCTGGAAGAAGGGGGACCCATAGCCTCGGAGGAAACCACACACAACGCATTGGAGGGAATGTAGGTCCCCTCCAATACAGTTTCTGTGTGCTTTTCTCCTACCACCCCCTTCCCTTTTTTTTTTTTTTTCCTTTATTGTGTATTTAAAGGTTACAAAACATACAAGACAAATGCCTAAAGGTTATGGATCTCTTGAAGCTCCTCCGCTTCTGGACAGGAACCGAGGACGCAGCAAGCATTTCCCCTCTGGATCGCCACACCGAGACGCTGAAATAAAAAACTGGAAGCCCTTGGGTCTCTGGTGACGTCAATGAGCCTGGAACCCAATTCCTTGAGAAATCCCAAGGCACTCTTGCCCCAGGGGCCATGCGTCTCAGACGCTATGGGAACAAAGAGGTATTGACCTTCCAGTCGCCTGTACTTGAGTGATTTTGCTGTTTCCCTGTGGTTGGCCGCCCCACCTGCTTGATCAGCTCCGAAGTGTACATAGGTGTCAGCCAGGGTGGATACACATGTGTAGTCCCACACCAACTGTCTACCCTCCTTCCATGGGTATATGGTGATGCCATCAGGGCGAAGTGCGGGGAAATCCGGGTTTTGGACCCCTAGGATGCGAGGTTCTCTCTCCGCTGGGCACCCAGCTGAGACGAGGCTTCTCTTGATGATGTCATTGACCTCGTTGTGTCTTGCATGCCAGCCCTTTGTGCTTCCGCAATGCAACCCATGCAGTCCGTATTAGTCTGCTTCCACCCTGTTGCAAATACACTTGTATTCAGTGTGAATTGGGGCACCAAGGCGGAGGGCTACTGCTACACGAAGGGATTCTGGATCTAGGCGCGTGCCCATTGCTGACATGGGTACTGCCAGGAGGAAGTCTCCTGCATGGGGGGCACGCACTGCTCTGAGGCGGGCTTTCTCCTTGTCTGATGTTGCGACGCTGAGCATGGCATCAGCTACTTTTTCCACTAGAGGGTGGTCCCAGCCGGACTGTTTGTGTTGTTTTGTTGGCTCTATAATGGTTGCTGGGGCTGCAAGAACATCCCACTGATTTGAACATTCAGTGAAAGCAGGATCGTGTATTCCTGCTGAATCCCTCAGGGTTGCAGGTAAAATATCTCTGACGAGGTCGTGTGATGCATGAGAGGAGGAAAGGAAGGCTGGTAGAGCAATTTGGGAGGCTGTGCGGACACCAAGGCCGCCGAGTCTTACAGGAAGGGTTGCTTGCTCCCACTGAGAGTCGTCCAATGGCAGGTTCAGGACTTTCACCAGCATGGACCTCAGAAGGGTGTCATACACATTTAACTTAGGGCTGCTGTAGGATGGAGAACATCTCAGAAAGTAGGTCAACTTAGGGAGAGACAGGCATCTTGTAAGAAGAAAGAGAGCATCATGGGCATCAATCTTGTCAATCCTGTCCTGCATTCTCTTTAGGTCAGTGATTTTTGCAACCAGGACCTCCTCGATTGCTCGTGGGCCAATGGGGGCACCCAGGAGAGTGCAGTCCGGTGGCTCGACAACGAGAATGTCTGGAAGAACATTTTGTATTTGCCCAGTGATGTCTGGGTTGCGGGAGATTATTTCACATTTGGATGCATTGAGAATGAGGCCTAAGGCTGCTCCCTGCTCCTGGATTTTCCTTATATCCTCCAAAATGGTTTCCGGAGTTCCAGCTAGAGTGCCATCATCCAGGTACCAGATGTTTAGCTCGCTTGTCAGACTATCAGTGACCTCTTTGATAGCTAGGCAGAAAAGGAGGATATATATATATATATATATATACACACACAAGACAAAAACAACGGACAAAATATAAAATATTCAAATGCGAAATATACCACAGAGGAAAAGTGTGTTTGTGTGTGTATTCACCTAGATGTGCTTGCGGGGGTTGAGCTCTGCTCTTTCGGCCCGCCTCTCAATTGTCAATCAATCAACTGCTTCTAACTACTATTTTTTTCACACCCACACACACACACACACACCAGGAAGCAGCCCGTAACAGCTGGCTAACTCCCAGGTACATATTTACTGCTAGGTAACAGGAGCATCAGGTTGAAAGAAATTCTGCCGATGTTGTTTCTGCCGGCCCCGGGAATCGAACCACGGTCCACATGACTACGTATCAAACGTGCTGTCCACTCAATGTGGATGTGTGTGTGTGTGTGTGTGTGTGTGTGTGTGTGTGTGTGTGTGTGTGTGTGTGTGTGTGTGTGTGTGTGTGTGTGTGTGTGTGTGAGGGCCACTGAGCACTGTAAGACCTACGACTCTGACCTCGGAAGGACATTGGTGAATCAGTAGAGCAAACACGACTAATAAGGACCCTGAACCGATTTACAACTTGTCGTCTCTTGCTATTAGGTTCAAGACTCGTCCCACGGAGGTCATTATTTATCTAAATTTACTGAACACCACGAAACGTATATAGAGATTTTGCCGAAGGATTCATTGGTTTAATTATAGAAATATATAGTCTCTGGCAGAGGGATTTCAAGTCCAGAAGCACACACATTCGCGCCAACACACGCACACACACACGCACACACACACACACACACACACACACACATACACACACACACACACACACACACACACACACACACACACACACACAGGAGGAAACTGAGTGCCCAAATGAGCCACAGAGATATTAGAAAGAACTTTTTTAATGTCAGAGTGGTTGACAAATGGAATGCATTAGGCAGTGATGTGGTGGAGGCTGACTCCATACACAGTTTCAAGTGTAGATATGATAGAGCCCAATAGGCTCAGAAACCTGTACACCGGTTGATTGACAGTTGAGAGGCGGGACCAAAGAGCCAGAGCTTAACCCCCGCAAGCACAAATAGATGAGTACACACACACACACACACACACACTGGTACGGCCACTATGGGTCACAACCGGGTTCTTTGATGGTAGAACCAAAATGATCGTATCTGACCCCAAGTCGGTAGTACGCGTTCAAGAAAGTGGCTATGTAGTGCATAAAAGAGGGAGGAGATGAACAAAACACTGTTCCTTTTGTCAATGTATTTAATATCTCTCCACCACCGTTAAGTATATATATGTACACCGTCACCATAAATAATATATAAAGAACAGATAGCCTATTACTACACCTATGTACAATCCTTTCGCTCAGGATATCAAACGTGTTCACGTGCAGAGTTCATCAATCGACAGTGTTTCTTCACTGTCCAGTAGCGTATCCAACCTTACTGGGAAGAACACTGGTGAGGTCACCTGTACGTGGGCCAGCCCACTGACAGTGTTATGTGGTGCCTGTACCCCCCCACGACCGCTCTCCAGCTACTCGCTGGCGGAGTACCTCAGTCACACGCTGAGCGGGGGTCACAACACAGGGGTAGCGATCCCCTGGCAGCAGTCTCTAGCGACCAGCTAGCAGCACTACTCAACAGGAACCTCCCTGTCGTCAGTCTGTCCCTTAAGCCAGTCCCAAAGGTACGCCGATCTTGTCAACACTAAAGCACTAGCAGCTACCACACCGCTTCATCGGCGGCGGCTTACTTGGTCGTTTCCAGGACCATGTAGGGAGACTGTGGACTGCCCAAGATGAACTGCCGTCTCCAGTACCGCTGCCCCCAGACGTCACCTCTGTGGACACAAGGCCTTGGCGATACTGGTGAAACTAGGAAATACCACTAACCCACTGGGGAGTTGACATTGTGCTCTGTAACACACACTAGGTGGCGCTGGTCTTGATGCATCACCTCACCAGAGGTCACTCGCAACGACCCCTCTGGCTGACCAAGGCAGGAATCTTTAGCCATTTGCAGGTACTAGATAACCACCACCAGATGGCATTGTCCCACATTATGTACTATTCCCGGGGAGTTCGGGTGCGGACTCTTAGATGGCGCTGGAACTGCCACTCTACCCTCCCTGACAAGGGCGACGAGTCCGTAACACCTCCCCACCAAAAGGAATTTGGTTTGGTCCTAAAAGAAAAAGAAAATTAGGCGTTCAGATGCGTGACAACGCATCTGCTACTATGTTATCCACTCCTTTGACGTGCTCGATCTGGAGGGGATATTGTTGGAGATGTAGACTACCATCTGGTGAGGAAGATTCTTCTGTCTGAACTGGGCGAGGAACTTGAGAGGGTTGTGGTCAGATCGTACGAGGATAGGATGGATATTACAAGTATACTTCAAAATGCTGGACGGAACTGATTAGGGCCAACGACTCTATCTCTATCACTGAATAGTTGAGCTGACCTGGGGGTAAACTTTTTAGAATAGTAAGCTACAGGATGTTCCACCCCTTTTTCATCTATCTATCCACTCATCTACTTATTTATATATTCATATATTCATTCATTTTCCATCTTTCTATCCATCTATCTATCCATCTATAGGTATATCCGTCCATGCATATATGGCCCTTTATCTGTCCTTCCATTTGTCTATCCATCTATCCGTCTATCCACCTATGACTTTCTTAATGAGAGTTAAAGCTAACATAAAATTTTTATCTAACCTAACCTAACCTGACCTAACCTGACCTAACGTAACCTAACGTAACCTAACCTGACCTAACCTGACCTAACCTGACCTAACCTGACCTAACCTGACCTAACCTGACCTAACCTGACCTAACCTGACCTAACCTGACCTAACCTAACCTAACCTGACCTAACCTGACCTAACCTGACCTAACCTGACCTGACCTGACCTGACCTAACCTGACCTAACCTGACCTAACCTGACCTAACCTGACCTAACCTGACCTAACCTGACCTAACCTGACCTAACCTGACCTAACCTAACCTGACCTAACCTGACCTAACGTAATAAAGTCAGTAATTCATGTTCTTAACATAATGTAATAATATTAATGGGAATAATCCAATTAAAACAAAATTGTAAATAAAGAAAATCACTCTGCATGTTAGGTAAATCTCGGTACTTAGTATACCTCGGGTAAACCTAGAGTATTCAGTCAGGCTTACTCTCTCTCTCTCTCTCTCTCTCTCTCTCTCTCTCTCTCTCTCTCTCTCTCTCCCCGTCTCTACATATCTTTCAAAACACTCCACTACGGGCTCACCATACCCCGTGCTACTTGGAACTTTTTGTTCTAGGTAGCGAATCTTAAACAACAACAACAACATCTTCATACTTTAGTTCTCCCCTTTCTCCACTTTCCCCCTTTATTCTCCCCCGCCTCTCCACATCCTCTTTATTATTTTTGTTTGTTGCTGCTTCCCTGTTTGAGTACTGATGCTGGGGAAACGTCCGTTCCATCCGCGGGAGTCCTG
Organism: Procambarus clarkii; assembly: GCF_040958095.1. Taxonomy (NCBI): domain Eukaryota; kingdom Metazoa; phylum Arthropoda; class Malacostraca; order Decapoda; family Cambaridae; genus Procambarus; species Procambarus clarkii. The sequence continues at coordinate 51,079,941 of NC_091159.1, forward strand.
TTTCATCTACGTCCCGGCCTGAGAACGGTTTCCGAGAAAGTTACCGTTCCACCTGCGCTCCCTGCTGCTTGAGTATGCTAGTTGAACCATCTTTCCTGCCTTGCAACACCCTCCTGGCTATTGAACCCAAGCAAACTGCCTACAACTTGCAGCATTTCACGACTGGACCCAAAATCAAACGTGCCTATTTTAGCGAGAAAATTATATCTTTTATCTGAGAAAGTGGGTCCAATTCCACCCAAAAGTATTGTCGTATGCATCACCTCTTGTGCATGACTTTTGTGCATTTAGAGTTGGAGGAGCTTTCCATAAGTCTCTTCCCTAATAATATGCCAAGCTGAAAATATTGAGATTCACTGTCACACACACAAGTGGAACAGGGTTCGGACCCCCCCCCCACCCCCAGCTTTCACACACAGGTGGGACGGGGTTCAGATCCCCCAACCTTTCACACACAGGTGGAACAGGTTAATTATCTTGTCATCAGTATCATAAATACTCTAAACAGTTGTCAGCATAATTGCTATTGATCTCTTAACTAATAATTATCATTATCAGCTTAATAATAATAATCCATTACCAATTACAATGTTGATATCATCAAGAATATTAGTCACAGTATTATTTGTAAAAATGGTTATTAATAATAATTTTTAGTTACTGGTAATTAAATTATTATATAAATTATTATTATTTTTAATTGAGAAAATAGGTAGGAGCCGTGAAAAGGATTCGAACCTGTGCTGTAGGTAGTTAGGAGTACTCAGAAAAATCAGGTGAAATTCAATGTCGCTGCCAGCTCCCAGAACCACCAGGCAAGCGGATCAATCGCGGAAAATGCGGTGAACCTGGCACTCAGTCCGGGGGATAATCACTGTACTTCTGATCGCGTCCAGAATTGCTGCCTTCACGAAATATTGCAGAAATAATGAGAGCCTCCTGATGGGGGGAGTTGGTGAGCCTTGAGTACCTACGGATTGTAAAATACGTGAGTGTACTCAGCAAGTGAGGTGTACTGTACCAGGCAGGTGAGTGCCATACAAGTGAGGTATACTGTTTAAATGAGTTTAATACAGGTGAGGCATACAATACAAGTAAGGAATACTGTGATGGTGAGTTACACTGTATTAGTGAGGTATTTTTTTTTTACCTGTGAAGTATACTGTAGAGGTGAGAAAACTCTGCAGGTAAGGTACATATGGTCCCCCGTCCGGTGTACCCCATGGTCCCCCCCGGAACCTCTTGAATACCCTGAGGACCGCTGGGGACCCTCAGAGAGACTGGGAACCCTTAGAGCCGCTAGGGTTCGAGACCCCGGGGTCCTCCCAGAACCCGCAGTCTTAAGAAAGCTCGTCTTCTCCAGTTCTCTCATCATCAAAGTTGTGTACGAACCTAACCTAACCTAACCCCACTTAACTGAACCTAACCTAGCCGAACTGAAGACACACGAATAGATAACGGCCTGGTCGGGTTTGGTCGACATGGACAGGTCGGGATGGGTGGTCACGGCCAAGTCATGGTTGGAAGGTGACGACCATATGTCGGATTAGTAATTAAGATAAAGTGTAATGTATTTGAAAGATATGCTGCCATTCGTCTCTCTCTCTCTCTCTCTCTCTCTCTCTGTCTCTCTCTCTCTCTCTCTCTCTCTCTCTCTCTCTCTCTCTCTCTCTCTCTCTCTCTCTCTCTCTCTCTCTGTGGTCCACTTTCTCACTAATGAAGGTGCTCGCATTAAGTAAACAGTGCCTGACCCCATAAAACATGATTACCACACCTGTTGCAAATGGAGTGAGTGCCAGACCAGATAACACCCTCTCTCTCTCTCTCTCTCTCTCTCTCTCTCTCTCTCTCTCTCTCTCTCTCTCTCTCTCTCTCTCTCTCTCTCTCTCTCTCTCTCTCTCTCTCTCTCTCTCTTTCTCTCTCTCTCTCTCTTTCTCTCTCTCTCTCTTTCTCTCTCTCACTCTCGAGAAAAAGAGAAGCTCTGCAAAGATAGTTATCTACCGACATCAACATAGTAAGCCATAAAAATAGGAAGCTGGAAAAGAAAGTAATTAAAGGAAACATAATTTATTTACAAAACGTATAGTAAGCATTAGAAAGAATTTGTGGCGACAATTTGTTTGCGGTGACGTCATAGCAAACAGTGAAAGTTTTTTTCAATGTCATAACTGACTATATCGACCAACTACAACAGGCTCTAGAGACTGTGCCAATAAGCAGCGTTTTTGTGCAAACTCACAAAATAGAGCAATTGCATAGCCGAATTAACTGTTATGCTCGGTTATTAACAACAGTTAATTAACTAGCGCGATGCAACAAATTAAGAGAACATCTGAACCAACAATAAAATATGCACATACAAATATAAATATAAAGGAATGAGCATTGTGGCACAAGGGTAGGCAAAATGGCGTCCCTATAAATATATGTGTATTGTTTATACGAACCCGATAATAGGACTAATAGGGAGAACCTATGGAAAATTAGCCCGTGAACAGACAGACAGACAGACAGACAGCATTAACCAGGGCCCAGATTCACGAAACAGCTACGCAAGTACTTACGAACGTGTACATCTTTCCTCAATCTTTGACGGCTTTGGTTACATTTATTAAACAGTTTACAAACATGAAAACCTCCCAATCAACTGTTGTTATTGGTATAAACAGCTTCCTGGTGCTTCGGAGCTCATTACTGTTTAATAACTGTAAACAAAGCCGCCAAATGCAGGCGACGAGTCACAATAACGTGGCTAAAGTATGTTGACCAGACCACACACTAGAAGGTGAAGGGACGACGACGTTTCGGTCCGTCCTGGAAAAATCTACAATCGACTTGAGAATGGTCCAAGACGGACCGAAACGTCGTCGTTCCTTCACCTTCTAGTGTGTGGTCTCGTCAACAAAGCCGCCAAAGATTGAGAAAAAATGTACAGGTTCGTAAGTGCTTGCGTAAATGCTTCGTGAATCTGGCCCCTGAGCTCAGAGCAGAAAACAAGGCAATAACAAAAACGAAACAGCTGCATCCAACCAGTTACAAGCTATTCCCAACATAAATGTGGCTCACCAACTATTTTTATTTTAATTTTTATCAAATCCTACATTACCGAACCCAACCAAACCAGAACTAACCAATCATCCTACCCAAACCTACCCTAATCCCCCCAAACCGAACCTAACCAAGCTTATCAATCCTAACCTTACCTACTTTAGTGCCTGTATAAGAAATCCTAGCCCCTGGGGGGACACCTATTCGTAGGCCGAATTTAGAACACATATTTATTATACTAGCATTAGGAAACGTTGCGTTTGGTAGATGACAACTTAGTCTCACCCTCTACCACATTAACACTATGAGTACTATGTTCCTGGATGTCAGGCCTCGAAATGCTCACTTGTAACGAGTAGAAAACAGCCTCTGACCGTGAAACACATGTGGATGATTTAACAGAAACCTCTAATTTTTTTACAACAGCAGTTCAACTACGCCAGCTGGCAAACGATAGTTCAGCTCAGTCACTGCCTTCCCGCCAAACACACACCGAAACTACGACGTTGGTACAACGTTCGAACAAGTTTTAACACTTCCTAACCAGTTATAACAACCAATATACCAAGTTGTAACAACGTTCTAAAACGTCATAAACACGTTAAGCCAAGATGTAACAACTTTATTACAAGTTGTAACAAGCGGAAAGTAGAGACAGTTTCGGTTTGTGTTTCCAGGGTTACGGCGATGTAAGTGAAGAATTATCAGCAACACAAAACCTGGATCACAATGTTTTAATTTGGTGACAAGAAAACAAAGGAATAGACACTTTTATTTGCATGACAGGACTCTGGTGTGACACCTGTCATAATACCGGGTATGACAGTCGTGACAATAATGACAGGCATGATATTCATGACAGGAATGACTGATTTGACAGCTGTTTTTAATGGAATTTAGAATTACGTTTAACATGAAAATTGCGAAATAGAAATTGCAAAGACAAAGGGAGAGAAAGTAAACGAAAGATAAAGAGACAGTTAACGAAATTGCTGAACTGTGGAGATGGAAAACAAAGTTAACGAGATAATAATTGCAAAAAAAGAGAGTAAAGAGAGAAAAAGGAAAGGGGGGTAGGGGGGGGGGGTTGTATGACGGGAAATGAAAAGGGTCCAGTTGGAACTGACAGATTTGACGGGGAAGCACTCAAAAAGAACACAGAAAGGAAGAGCTGGATAAAGAACCGTCGAAGCAGCAATTAGGTGAGCAAAAAAGGCAAGTCTTGAAAGGGGCAGGCAGCGAGTAGGCAACACTTGTAGGGGTCAGGTAGAGAGTAGGCAACACTTGAAGGGGTCAGGTAGAGAGTTGGCAACACTTGAAGGGGGCTGGAAGAGAGTTGGCAACACTTGAAGGGGTCAGGTAGAGAGTAGGCAACACTTGAAGGGGTCAGGTAGAGAGTTGGCAACACTTGAAGGGGTCAGGTAGAGAGTAGGCAACACTTGAAGGGGGCTGGAAGAGAGTTGGCAACACTTGAAGGGGTCAGGTAGAGAGTAGGCAACAATTGAAGGGGGTCAGGTAGAGAGTTGGCAACACTTGAAGGGGGCTGGAAGAGAGTTGGCAACACTTGAAGGGATATGGCAGAGAGTTGGCAACACTTGAAGGGGGTCAGGTAGAGAGTTGGCAACACTTGAAGGGGGCTGGAAGAGAGTTGGCAACACTTGAAGGGATATGGCAGAGAGTTGGCAACACTTGAAGGGGGTCAGGTAGAGAGTTGGCAACACTTGAAGGGGGCTGGAAGAGAGTTGGCAACACTTGAAGGGGGCTGGAAGAGCGTTGGCAACACTTGAAGGGGTCAGATAGAGAGTTGGCAACACTTGAAGGGGGCTGGAAGAGAGTTGGCAACACTTGAAGGGGTCAGGTAGAGAGTAGGCAACAATTGAAGGGGGTCAGGTAGAGAGTTGGCAACACTTGAAGGGGGCTGGAAGAGAGTTGGCAACACTTGAAGGGATATGGCAGAGAGTTGGCAACACTTGAAGGGGGTCAGGTAGAGAGTTGGCAACACTTGAAGGGGGCTGGAAGAGAGTTGGCAACACTTGAAGGGATATGGCAGAGAGTTGGCAACACTTGAAGGGATATGGCAGAGAGTTGGCAACACTTGAAGGGGGTCAGGTAGAGAGTTGGCAACACTTGAAGGGGGCTGGAAGAGAGTTGGCAACACTTGAAGGGGGCTGGAAGAGCGTTGGCAACACTTGAAGGGGTCAGATAGAGAGTTGGCAATACATCAAAGCATTGAGATTAAATTAGGAATAAAACAGGTGTATAAGATAGGAGAGAAGAAAATAAAGAGAATACAAATACATACGGCAAAGACAAGAAAGAGGAGGAGAGAGGAGACATAAGAGAAGATAATAGATGAACGAATGAAGACGAGAGCAAAAACTAAAAGAACAAATAACACGTAAACGCATGAAAATCATTTGCAAATGCAATAGAATCATCAAAACTTGTGAAGGCTATTACAAAAAACTTGCAACAAGTTTATTAAACCGAGCAAGTCACACAACACACTAAAATCTAGACGTAAAGGCATAAATCATTCGGTATTCAGGAACTATCAGAGCACAGGAGTGCGCCATAGCAAGAACAGCAAAACACTGAGAATAGAGAAAGACCTGCAGGAAGTTAAAGAATCCTGTAGAATAGGAAAGTATTCAGACAGGATACATGCGCCTAGTTAATGTAATATTTGAAGTTCTTACGCTATATGGAATTCACACATCAGTGGAGTGCAAATGCCTGGTGAACAAACTTTATCATACAATCCAGGAAAGGAGAAAAAAAAAGGTGTGACAAAAAAAGAAGGGTGTTAAAGACAAGATTCTCACACTCATTCTCTCTCTCTCTCTCTCTCTCTCTCTCTCTCTCTCTCTCTCTCTCTCTCTCTCTCTCTCTCTCTCTCTCTCTCTTTCTATTCCTTCCTACCTTTACTCTTCACCCTCGATAATAAGACTCAATAAACCTAAAATATTTATGGAAGCGTGTGAACTTCACACACACACAGGCATATGTGCTTTTATTTGAAGATATTTAATTGATGGATATATGTTGGTCATGGTTCGAAGACGATTAATATGAAGATTAAGATGAGGATTAAGATGACGATTAATATGAGGATTAAGATGACGATTAAGATGACGATTAATATGAGGATTAAGATGAGAATTAAGAATTAGAATAGGATAAAGAAACAGATGAATAAGAGGATTTAATTGAGGAGAAGAGCCTTGCAGTGAAAGAAGTATAAGATACTCAGGAAGACGAGACTTAGGGAAAAGAAGATGATAATTAAAGAGAGGATGGTGAGATCGTTAAGAATAAAATAATTACGAAAGGAAGAAGAAAATTTAAAATATTTAAAAGATTAAGTAGCATAATAGGATTAAGAAGAGAAAGAATAAAGATATAGAAGTAATATGGATATGATTCTTAATATTCTTAATATGGATAGGATTAGGAAGAGAAATAAAATAAATATGATTAAGAAGAAAAATAATATGGATAAGAAAAAGAAGAGAAAGAATATTTATAGGATTAAGAAGACAAACAGTATTGGAAGGATTAAGAAGAATCTTAAAAGAGTGATTGTCATATAATTTTAATTTAAAAACTTAATACTAAGAGTTTATTTATTTAACACACCTAAACTAAATAGTGGAAGACTAAGCCAGTCTTCCGTTGTGTGTTGTGGCAGGGTACAAGCCTCTTAGTGACGCTTGCCACAGATACTCGTCACAGATACTCGTCACAGATAAAACAGATAACAAATTTGGTGTATAAGAGATGATGGATGTTGCCTCTTCTAATAGCTAATTCACAGTGAAAACAAAGAAAAGACTTAAGAGGATAACTCAAAAGGAGAACGATGATCATTCAGGGACGCTGGCTGGACTTGTCTTTGCAGAGAAGCTCTGCCATCGATCTCTTGTTTGACCTCTGCCCTCGAGAGGCTGAATAAGTCAGATGGGCATATACAGACTGGGGTCATACACTGCAGCACGAGTTAACAGAAAAACAAGACCATTAAAGATGAAATTTACGAATGAGGCACCTCTATGAAACTTTCTGAATCGAAACCAGACATCAAATTAATAATGGGATTTGAGAAAGGTCTAGTTAAAAAAGCAATGTAAGGAGGAACCCCAGAAAAAGAACACCAGCCAACATCGAATGGGTTACATGTAACTTCACCTCATTATTCTTGGTTAGATATAAATAGCTTAAGCTAAATTTTATCCTCTATCCTTCTGCCTCCAAAGATGTTGACCGACTCAACGAAACGCTTCTCTAGCGTCAGGCCAAACTGTGAAATAAAATTTGGAGAGTTAATTCCTGTACTTCCTTCTCAAGAACAAGAGAAATCTAGAGTAACTTCGTGTAAGAATCACTTGCATAATTCTTTCGGTCAAACACACATACTCACACACTCACGCATATATTGGGGCTCGTAACAGTCCTAATGGCCCGGGTTCGATTCCGTCGGAGGCGGAAACAAATGAGCAAAGTCTTTCATCCTGATGCTCCTGTTCACCTCGCAGTAAATAAGTACCTGGGGAGTTAGACACCTGCTAACGGACTGCTTCCTGGGAATGTGTGTGTGCGTGTGTGCTAAAGATAAATATATGTAATAGACATAATAGAGGAAAAATAGACTGGTTAGAAAGGCAAGAGGGCCAAGATTCTGCAGACACAAATAATAAATAAAAGAGGAAGTAAATACACACAAATATTTATATTAAATGCAATATATACGTTGTATTTACGTTGTATTTACGTTGAGTCTTGAAGGTTTTCCGCAACATTTCCATATCTGCAGCTGCATAAGGCAAGCTTCGGACATGCAGATTGCTCGCACATGAGCTGAATTTTCTGGGAAGATTCGAACGAAAAATGTTGAGTTTTCCTCTTTTCCTGTTGTGTGCTGCCCCCAAACGGAGTTTATACAGCCGTTTCAATATTCCCTTTTCTTTGGAAATCTGCAGAAAGAGAGAGAGAGAGAGAGAGAGAGAGAGAGAGAGAGAGAGAGAGAGAGAGAGAGAGAGAGAGAGAGAGAGAGAGAGAGAGAGAGAGAGAGAGAGTGAGAGAGAGAGAGAGAGAGAGAGAGAGAGAGAGAGAGAGAGAGAGAGAGAGAGAGAGAGAGAGAGAGAGAGAGACAGAGAGACAGAGAGACAGAGAGACAGAGAGAGAGAGAGAGAGAGAGAGAGAGAGGAGAGAGAGAGAGAGAGAGAGAGAGAGAGAGAGAGAGAGACAGAGACAGAGACAGAGACAGAGAGAGAGAGAGAAAGAGAGAAAGAGAGAGAAAGAGAGAGAGAGAGAGAGAGAGAGAGAGAGAGAGAGAGAGAGAGAGAGAGAGAGAGAGAGAGAGAGAGAGAGAGAGAGAGAGAGAGAGAGAAGAGAGAGAGTGAGAGAGAGAGAGAGAGAGAGAGAGAGAGAGAGAGAGAGAGAGAGAGAGAGAGAGAGAGAGAGAGAGATAGAGAGAGAGAGACAGAGAGACAGAGAGACAGAGAGACAGAGAGAGAGAGAGAGAGAGAGAGAGAGAGAGAGAGAGAGAGAGAGAGAGACAGAGACAGAGAGAGAAAGAGAGAAAGAGAGAGAGAGAGAGAGAGAGAGAGAGAGAGAGAGAGAGAGGAGAGAGAGAGAGAGAGAGAGAGAGAGAGAGAGAGAGAGAGAGAGAGAGAGAGAGTGAGAGAGAGAGAGAGAGAGAGAGAGAGAGAGAGAGAGAGAGAGAGAGAGAGAGAGAGAGAGAGAGAGAGAGAGAGAGAGAGAGAGTGAGAGAGAGATAGAGAGAGAGAGAGAGAAGGGGGGGGGGGGGGGCAGTGGAGAGGGATAGCAAAAGTTTTATCAGTGAATTTAATAAATATTTCGAAAATATTTGCCACAATATCATGGAAGTGATAA
>NC_091159.1:51089383-51111883 GCF_040958095.1 Procambarus clarkii
CTCTCTCTCTCTCTCTCTCTATCTATCTCTCTCTCTCTGTCTGTCTGTCTGAATGTGTTTGCTGTTTGTTTCTCTGAATGTTTCTTTCTCTCAGTATATACCACTCAATCTGTCTCTCTCTCTCAGTCTATCTGTCTCTATTTCTCTGTCTCACTCACACACACACACACAAAGTAGAGCTTCACCTTGTTTAGCTTCAGTTACCCCCAACAACGCGGCGTTAAATATTCAGAGCCTTTTTGTGACAAGGAATCAGCACGAACATTGAACTTCAGTTTAGTACGTCCATAACTGAGTTAATGATGATGTGCTCAAACAGCCATCATGTTGCAAAGTTGTTCTGAGGCCGTTGGTGGGCTCTGTCATTTGTGCAATTTAAACTGTGTATGTTGTGAGTGTGTGTGTACTCACCTAGATGTGCATTTCAGCTTCGGCTATTTGGTCCCGCCTCGCAACTGTCAATCAACCGGTGTACAGATTCCGAATCCTATTAGGCTCTATCATATCTACATTTCAAATTGTGTATGGAGTCTGCCTCAACCACTTTATTTCCTACGCGCGCGTGCGAGTGGGTGTGTGTGCGTGCGTATTCACCTAGTTGTATTCCTTTAGTTGTGTTTCGAGAGTTGAGTTCTGCTCTTTCGGCCCGCCACTCAACTGTCAATCAACTGTAACTAACTACTTTTTTTACATTTTTTTATCACCCCCCCCCCCCAGGAAGCAGCCCGTGACAGCTGAATAACTCACAGGTACCTATTTACTGCTAGGTAACAGAGCAATCAGGGTGAAAGAAACTCTCCCCATTGTTTCTCACCGGCGCCCGGAATCGAACCCGGGACTACTGGATCACGCGTCCTGCGTGCTGTCCTCTCAGCCACCGGTGCCTAGATTTTTTTTGTGTGTGTACTCACCCATTTGTACTCACCTATTTGTGCTTGAGGGGGTTGAGCTCTGGCTCTTTGGTCCCGCCTCACAACAGTCAATCAACTGTTGTACAGATTCCTGAGCCTACTGGGCTCTATCATATCTACATTTGAAACTGTGTATGGAGTCAGCTGTCACCACATCACTGCCTAATGCATTCCACCTGTTAACTACTCTGACACTGAAAACGTTCTTTCTAACGTCCCTCTGGCTCATTTGGGTACTCAGTCTCCACCTATGTCCACTAGTGCGTGTGCCCCTTGTGTTAAATAGGCCTGTCTATACCTACCCTATCAATTCCCTTGAGAATCTTGAATGTGGTGATCATGTCCCTCCTAACTCTTCTGTCTTCCAACGAAGTGAGGTTTAATTCCCGTAGTCTCTTTTCGTAGCTCATACCTCTCAGCTCGGGTACTAGTTTGGTGGCAAACCTTTGAATCTTTTCCAGTTTAGTCTTATGCTTGACTAGATATGGACTCACTGCTGGAGCCGCATACTCCAGGATTGGTCTGACACATGTGGTATATAATGTTCTGAAAGATTCCTTACACAAGTTTCTAAAGGCCGTTCTTATGTCAGCCAATCTGGCATATGCCGCTGATGCTATCCTCTTGATATGAGCTTCAGGGGACAGGTCTGGCGTGATATCAACCCCCAGGTCTTTCTCTCTCTCTGACTCTTGAAGTATTTCATCTCCCAAATGATACCTTGTATCTGGTCTCCTGCTCGCCTCATGTGAGTGTGTGTGTGTGTGTGTGTGTGTCTGTGTGTGTGTGTGTGTGTGTGTGTGTGTGTGTGTGTGTGTGTGTGTGTGTGTGTGTGTGTACTCACCTATTTGTACTCACCTATTTGTGCTTGCGGGGGTTGAGCTTATGCTCTTTGGTCCCGCCTCTCAACTATCAGTCAACTGGTGTACAGATTCGTGAGCCTACTGGGCTCTATCATATCTACATTTAAAACTGTGTATGGAGTCAGCCTCCACCACATCACTGCCTAATGCATTCCATCCGTTAACTACTCTGACACTGTGTGTGTGTGTGTGTGTGTGTGTGTGTGTGTGTGTGTGTGTGTGTGTGTGTGTGTGTGTGTGTGTGTGTGTGTGTGTGTGTGTGTGTGTGTGTACTCACCTATTTGTGCTTGCGGGGGTTGAGCTTTGGCTCTTTGGTCCCGCCTCTCAACTGTCAATCAACTGGTGTACAGATTCCTGAGCCTACTGGGCTCTATCATATCTACATTTAAAACTGTGTATGGAGTCAGCCTCCACCACATCACTGCCTAATGCATTCCATCCGTTAACTACTCTGACACTGAAAAAGTTCCTTCTAACGTCTCTGTGGCTCATGTGAGTACCCAGTTTCCACCTGTGTCCCCTTGTTCGCGTGTGTGTGTGTGTGTGTATGAGTGTGTATGTGTGTGTGTGTGTGTGTGAGTGTGTATGTGTGTGTGTGTGTGAGTGTGTATGTGTGTGTGTATGTGTTTAAGGGCGCGCGTGCATACATAATAAATACCCCCGGCTTACTAAATTTTTAAGGCAATTCCCAAAAACAAAAATTTCACGATTAATTTTTCCCTCAAAATAACCCTTTCTAAACATGAAAAAAAGATGAAAAATATTCCCAATTTCATGAAAAAAGGTCATAATTATTATCACGTTCCTCTCCCGTGCCACGCTCTACCGTAATTTTAAAATTAGTTTTTGCGACCTTTTCCATTATACAGTGGAACGATCAGAGGCATTTTACTGTTCGTGAAAAATTCGTGCGCATTTCATATCGATTTACTAATGAGTTTACGGTTGTTTGCAAAATTTATTCCGGCTCTCAGCGCACAGACGTGTTTAAGAAAGGTGTGTGTGCGTGTGTGTGTGTGTGTGTGTGTGTGTGTGTGTGTGTGTGTGTGTGTGTGTGTGTGTATGTGTGTGTGTGTGTGTGTGTGTGTGTGTGTGTGTGTGTGTGTGTGTGTGTGTGTGTGTGTGTGTTTGCTTGTTGGTGGCTTTGACGTCATCACACACACACGCAAGCATGTATGGACATGCACACACACTCTCGAGTACACACACACACACATGCCAGGTTGGCCAACATAAGAACTGCCTTTAGAAACGTGTGTAAGGAATCGTTCTGGACCCTGTATACCACTTATGTCAGACCAATCCTGGAATATGCAGCTCCAGCCTGGAGTTCATACCATGTTAAACATAAGACAAAGATAGAGAAGATTCAGCGGTATGCCACCAGGCTCGACCCGGAACTGAGAGGTATGAGCTACGAGGAAAGGTTAAAGGAGCTAAACCTCACGTCCCTGGAAAACAAAAGAGTAGAGGGGAGACATGATAACCACCTACAAAATTGTCAGGGGAATTGACAGGGTGGACAAAGACAAACTCTTCAGCACGGGTGGAACACGAACAAGGGAACACAGGTGGAACCTTAGTACCCAGATGAGCCACAGCGACGTTAGAAATAACTTTTTCAGTGTCAGAGTAGTTAATAAATGGAATGCGCTAGGAAGTGATGTGGTGGAGGCTGACTCCATACACAGTTACAAATATAGGTATGATAGAGCCCAGTAGGCTCAGGAATCTGTACATCAGTTGATTGACGGTTGAGAGGCGGAACCAAAGAGCCAAAGCTCCACCCCTGCAACCACAACTATGTGAGTACACACACACACACACACACACACACACACACACACACACACACACACACACACACACACACACACACACACACACACACACTATTCATAATTTTAAAACCAGGTATGATAGGGAAATGGGACAGGAGTCATTGCTGTAAACTACCGATGCTCGAAAGGCGGGATCCAAGAGTCAATGCTCGATCCTGCAGACACAACTACGTGAGTACAACTAAGTGAGTACACACACACACACACACACACACACACACACACACACACACACACACACACACACACACACACACACACACACACACACACACACACACACACAACAGAACATCAACTAAAAATAAAACAAAGTTTTCACGAAAAACAAAAGCACAACAGGAACGTTTAACAAAAGCAATGAACTCAAGCGAAAACAGTACACAAATACTGAAAATAACAACGAAACAACTCCCACCGCTTAAATTCTTTTCATCAATTTTTTTTCAATTCCATTTAAATGCTTCCTAAACACCTGGTGCCGAATTGACGACACATGTTGAACAGACTACTTGTTCCCCTCTCTATGGGAACCCTGGTTCTAGCTCACATGTTAGGATCTATTGGTGATATTATTTATGTAACATTTTCGCTACGCTTCTTATAGCTACCATTTTCATTTACCATTTTTTGTAAAGGATCCTGAGCATATATTGATATGTTCATGGTTTCGAACTCGGATCGTTCTTGCTTGGGATGCGATCGTGTCACCATCCCACCAGGACTATCCAAGGTCACCATTCAAGGTCACCATCATGCCAGGGCTGTTCACGTGGTTTATAAGACTGATCAAAGACTGAGAATTTTCTCAAACTCGTTCAGTTCACATATTCTCGAAAATTGAATTAAAGACTCACTTGGACGTCCTCCTGATATTTTGAGACCGACGTTGCCTGGTACGTCAGCATGAAGCATTCACGTCCTGGGAAGGTCAGCATGAAGCATTCTCGTCCTGGGAAGGTCAGCATGAAGCAATCTCGTCCTGGGAAGGTCAGCATGAAGCATTCTCGTCTTGGGAACGTCAGCATGAAGCATTCTCGTCCTGGGAACGTCAGCATGAAGCATTCTTGTCCTGGGAAGGTCAGCATGAAGCATTCTTGTCCTAGGAAGGTCAGCATGAAGCATTCTCGTCCTGGGAACGTCAGCATGAAGCATTCTCGTCCTGGGAACGTCAGCATGAAGCATTCTCGTCCTGGGAACGTCAGCAAGAAGCATTCTCGTCCTGGGAACGTCAGCAAGAAGCATTCTCGTCCTGGGAACGTCAGCAAGAAGCATTCTCGTCCTGGGAACGTCAGCAAGAAGCATTCTCGTCCTGGGAACGTCAGCAAGAAGCATTCTCGTCCTGGGAACGTCAGCATGAAGCATACTCGTCCTGGGAACGTCAGCATGAAGCATTCTCGTCCTGGGAACGTCAGCATGAAGCATACTCGTCCTGGGAACGTCAGCATGAAGCATTCTCGTCCTGGGAACGTCAGCATGAAGCATACTCGTCCTGGGAACGTCAGCATGGAGCATTACTGTTTAATCATAACATTAAACAAATCAACAAGCGCAGTATTGGAGCAATTTCAAAGTTGAATCCTCAATCTGAAGAATTAATTGGGGAAACTGTGGAGGCACATGCAGGTACGGAGCTCCATCTTGGACAATTTAGTGGTGTTCTCGTTATCATTTGTTCGTTTACCGTATGGTTTCTTCGTTATTATGTGCTCATTTAGTGCAGCGTTTCCTGCTTTTATTTTCTCCTTGTTGCAACGCTCAGGTAGCTCTCTAAATTAGCTTTATCGTGAAGTAAATTATCTTGTTGTTCCAAGTTTGTTTTTACCCCTGTCTTTTATTTTTACATTTCCTTTCTACATTTGTTTTTCTCTCCGTTATTAGTGCGTCTTTCTTTGCACCTTTTCTTTCACTTTTCCTCGCTTCCTTCCTCCAACTTTCTCGCTCGTTTTCCCTTTTTCTCTCGCTTCCTTCCTTCCCTCCCTCTCTCTCTCTCATCTCTCTCTCTCTCTCTCTCATCTCTCCCTCCCTCCCTCTCTCCTCTCTCTCCCCTCCAACTCAATATCCCCCTCTCCCGTACCCCCTGCCCCCCCACACACACCTCCTCGACAGTATTTTCCAGACGACTCTGTGCCATTTTAACCTCATTCCTCCCATTTATGCTGACGCAATGCAGTTTTTCATTCAATTTATTTCTTCAAGTCCAGTTACTTTCCTCCCGGAGGTCCAGGTTCACCGACCCGTCCTGGCAAAGTCCATGTTATATTTTGTCTCTATGGAAGGTGCTGCGAGCTTCCAGGTTTCTTGTGTAGCAGAACACTGATAGTGTTTATTATAAGGGCAAAGTTGAGGTAAATAATAGTGTCGATAATGATAATTGTGATAATAAAAATAATGATAATTATAATGATAAAAATCCCAATAATTAATAATAATAATAATTAAGAGGTAATAATAATTTCGTGATTAACTTATATTTTGAAACAAGTAGAGACATACATTTTTGCTAATTTTACCAACAAACAGTTTACTATTATCTTAAAAGGAAAATGTATTTTTTTTTTTTAAATCAAGGTCTCATGGAAGCTGCATTTATCTCATAGCAAAACTACACACCATGTGAACATTACGCAGATTGACCCATTCCAATTTTTCCATTTATAGGAAAAATATATAAAAGGCCTCTTATGCCTCCTTTAATTGTTTTTATTTTTTTTGGTTTAAACATGAAATTTATTATCTTGGAGCGTAAGTACTTTTCAGCCGACTATTGTAGCCGAAACCTGACCTGTCGCTAATGCATTTATCATGTAATATACTTAAAAAATATCGTGCCCTTCATACACACACACACACACACACACACACACACACACACACACACACACACACACACACACACACACACACACACACACACACACACACACTGAATGAACGTGAATGCATTAGGAGTGATGTGGTGAAGGCAGACTCAATACACAGTTTCAAATGGAGATATGATGGAATCCAGTATGCTCAGGAATCTGTACATCAGTGGATTGACAGTTGAGAGACGGGACCAAAGAGCCAAAGCTCAACCCCCGCATCACAACTAGGTGAGCATAACTAGGTGACTACACACACACACACAATCAAAGACACACGCAGACACAAAAACACACACACACACACAAATAGGTGAGCACACACACACACACACACACACACACACACACACACACACACACACACACACACACACACACACACACACACACACACACACACACATATACCCACTCACAATGACCCTCACAAACACACACAACTCAATTGATAAGTTATCCGACCTTTGTCCTTTACAAATTGATATACAATGTATTAGCCCCGAAATTTCTTGAAAGCCTTGAGAGGCTTCACTGGATAGGACACATCAATTACCTAAACTTAACTGGCAGTATGAAACTGTAAGGCATTGTTAGGCCGGCTGCTGTGGTTAGAGGATGGTCGCTTATTTCAGTGTTTACACACAGGGCAGGTCATGGCGGGAGATGACCTGCAGACCTGTGTTCCATTACTTGGATTTGATCCACATTACTCGAAAGAGTTTCCAGTGGAAGGACATTTGGAAGGACCTGGGAGAAAGAGAGAGAGAGAGAGAGAGAGAGAGAGAGAGAGAGAGAGAGAGAGAGAGAGAGAGAGAGCGAGAGAGAGAGAGAGAGAGAGGGAGCGAGAGAGAGAGAGAGAGAGAGAGAGAGAGAGAGAGAGAGAGAGAGAGAGAGAGAGAGAGAGAGAGAGAGAGAGAGAGAGAGAGAGAGAGAGCGAGAGAGAGAGAGAGAGAGAGAGAGAGAGAGAGAGAGAGAGAGAGAGAGAGAGAGAGAGAGAGAGAGAGAGAGAGAGAGAGAGAGAGAGCGAGAGAGAGAGAGAGAGAGAGAGGGAGCGAGAGAGAGAGAGAGAGAGAGAGAGAGAGAGAGAGAGAGAGAGAGAGAGAGAGAGAGAGAGAGAGCGAGAGAGAGAGAGAGAGAGAGAGAGGGAGCGAGAGAGAGAGAGAGAGAGAGAGAGAGAGAGAGAGAGAGAGAGAGAGAGAGAGAGAGAGAGAGAGAGAGAGAGAGAGAGAGAGAGAGAGAGAGAGAGCGAGAGAGAGAGAGAGAGAGAGAGAGAGAGAGAGAGAGAGAGAGAGAGAGAGAGAGAGAGAGAGAGAGAGAGAGAGAGAGAGAGAGAGAGAGAGAGAGAGAGAGAGAGAGAGAGGGAGCGAGAGAGAGAGAGAGAGAGAGAGAGAGAGAGAGAGAGAGAGAGAGAGAGAGAGAGAGAGAGAGAGAGAGAGAGAGAGAGAGAGAGAGAGAGAGAGGAGAGAGAGAGAGAGAGAGAGAGAGAGAGAGAGAGAGAGAGGAGAGAGAGAGAGAGAGAGAGAGAGAGAGAGAGAGAGAGAGAGAGAGAGAGAGAGAGAGAGAGAGAGAGAGAGAGAGAGAGAGAGAGAGAGAGAGGAGAGAGAGAGAGAGAGAGAGAGAGAGAGAGAGAGAGAGAGAGAGAGAGAGAGAGAGAGAGAGAGAGAGAGAGAGAGAGAGAGAGAGAGAGAGAGAGAGAGAGAGAGGAGAGAGAGAGAGAGAGAGAGAGAGAGAGAGAGCGAGAGAGAGAGAGGAGAGAGAGAGAGAGAGAGAGAGGAGAGAGAGAGAGAGAGAGAGAGAGAGAGAGAGAGAGAGAGAGAGAGAGAGAGAGAGAGAGAGAGAGAGAGAGAGAGAGAGGAGCGAGAGAGAGAGAGAGAGGAGAGAGAGAGAGAGAGAGAGAGAGAGAGAGAGAGAGAGAGAGAGAGAGAGAGAGAGAGAGAGAGAGAGAGAGAGAGAGAGAGAGAGAGAGAGAGAACCACGAAGAAAACGTGCATGCGGAAGGGTTGGATCCAAAGTCTAGTGATCCCTGGTGAAGGATCGACAGGGATACTCATTTGAGGACACAATCCCGCCTCTAAACCGAGAGGATGGAACTGTTACAACCAGCAATCAGGAGAAGGCTGATCTACTGGCAAACCACTTGGCTTCAATGATGCAAATCCCGGATCCTGAGTGCCAGCCTCCACATCTTGCCCCAAGCACTGTGTCTAGGATGACTGAAGTGGTTATAAAGCAGGGCTGACGTTCTCCATCTCCTTAACACGCTAGACACATGCAAAGCTGTGGGGCCAGATAAGGTCAGTCCAAGACTACTACGCAGCTGCGCTGACCTGTTGGCTCCACCTCTCACGCGCCTCTTCCAACTCTGCCTCAAGGAATGTGGCCCTTCTTATGGAAAAAGACAGACGTTGTTCCAGTACACAAAAAGAAGAGCCGCTCAGTGATTGGTAACTACAGACCAGTGTCACTGCTCTCCATTATTGGTCAAATTCTCGAAATCATTAATCGCTCAGCAATTTATGGATCATCATCGGCTACAATGTGATCAACAATATGGTTTAAGAAAGGCCGATCTGCTGCTGATCTCTTGCTAAATCTCTCCACTAAGTGGCATCAGTCACTGGATGAGTCCAGGATCAGATGTGTTGTTGCTCTAGACACAGCAGGTGCCTTTGATCGGGTCTGGCACTCTTGATTAGAAGTGAAGCTTCAAGCACTAGGCATCTCAGGCTCCATCTTAGACCTTCAATAACGGACTCTAAGAGTACTTATCAATGGAGAAGAATCCGAAAAGCACTTAATTGGTTCCAGCGTTCCATAGGATAGTGTGCTTGGCCCTTGGCTATTTAATGTCTATTTAAAAGGTCTTCTTTACGTCATACCTGAAGCTCAAGTCAATGCTGACGACTGCACTCTAACCTTTACATATGGAAACGGAGAAATGCAACCGGTACAAGACTCATTAATCACAAACTTTCAGTGAATTTTTCCTGGAAATACAGATAGCAGGTCACATTTGCAGCTGAGAAAACAAAAGTTATGATGATAGCAAGATTGCATATTGCAAGTCAGACAGGTTTACAGATGGGTGGCAAAAACCTAGAGTTCACAAATAAAACTGACATACTGTGAATGAAGTTTGATTCAATGACATTGAAGATCCACGTGCTTTACATAGCCCACAAGGCAGCCAGAAAACTTACAGCCCTACGGCGCATCTTATATCTTGACAGCAGGGTTGAAAAACCTTATATGAAGCAAAAGTTTGCTTCCATCTTAAGTATGTACCTCTCTCTCCTGGATTGCCTGACCATCATTCATGAGAATTTTGGACAAAGTGGAGCACCTTTCAAGAAGGCTCATCTGTAGTCTTGACGAAGTCTGGTGGGAACGGTCTGAACATAAGAGTCTGCAACACCGTCGTGATGTCGGTGGATTTTCTGGTATGTAAAAGGCCAAAATTCTTAAAGTTATGCACCTGGCCCAACTTAGTAGACAACCAGCAATTCGTACCCCTAACGCAAGGCTCTCAACCTTCAACAGTCTCATGCTGGAAGTGCCTTTCTCAAGAACATCACTCACTCAGCGACCATTCTTTCCTAGGCTGACTCCCATCTGGAACTTGTACGCTCAACAAGGTCGATACTTGTGAGATCAGGTCAACTGATCACATGAAGGCTCTGGCACACAGTTGGCTACTTGCTCAGTCTGTTCCTTTATTTGATTGTTACTTATACATAAATAAATGTTATTGCTAATGACTCATAATAATGTCATGTAATAAATGAGTCTCTGAAGGGCAGATTTCAGATGAACTGAGGAAGGACATCAGCTCATGATTGCAATTTTCCTAAGTACATGTTACTTGTACGATAGTTGCTTAGATTCAAGCAATAATCCCATAATAAAATAAAGGTCTCTAGGGGCAGGTTTCAGATGAGCTGAAGCAGGATAAAAGCTCTTGCTTGTAGTTTCAATGGGTACCTCAACTGATAGCCCTAATGAATCTTAATTAAAAAAGACAGTGTATTAAGGTATTCTGATTTCGACCCAAGTTGAGATCTTTTCAATCAGTGAAATGGAAATCCGTTTAATGTCATCTCGTTGTTAAGTTACAGCGTCTGACCGGGCCATTTGCTCACCAAGCAAATATAAACACGATGTTTTAAAGAATTTGGTGCATGAGATATTTAATGTAATCAGGCATTATTTTTTTCTCTAATGCGGGTATACCCACTAATTTGATCTGCTTTGTAATTTTATCAGATTTTATAGGATTCTGTAGCTAAATATATTTGTCAAATGATTACATGAATACCCAAATTATATTAATAGTTCATATACAAATTATATTTTTTAAATAAAGCCCCTTACATTACTGGTTTAATTATTATTTTAATATAAATTTATAGCAATATTCAAGTCCAATGAATAACTGAATAATTTTTTTATTTTGTTTAATATATTTTCTAAAATTAGAATATCACCAGTAATTTTATTACCTCTCTTTCTCTCTGGACGGTAGAGCAAAAGTCTTGCTTCATGCAGGTCGGCGTTCAATCCCCGACCGTTTAAGTGATTGGGCACCATTCCTTCCCCCCGTATTATCGCTTATATTGTCGAAATGGTTTGGCGTTTTGCCCTGATAATTCCCTTCCCCCCACACTCTCTCTCTCTCTCTCTCTCTCTCTCTCTCTCTCTCTCTCTCTCTCTCTCTCTCTCTCTCTCTCTATCTCTCTCTCTCAATTTCACTTTCTCACAATCGCTCAATACCGTTCACCACCGGACATTATTGTTCTATTCCCGCTTTATCCAGTCTCCCTGTTCTTCCTTCCTTCCTTCCACATTTCTGTTGTTAGTTTAGATTCAGCAACCCTGAACAAAACGTTGCAAGTAGCACGGGCTATGGTGAACCCGTAGTGAACTTACGTGGCACAGGAGTGGGGCTGTAACTGTCCCCTTGGACCTTCCACCTCACAGCGTTATTATATATATATCTCGGTC
The DNA here is from genome assembly GCF_040958095.1 of Procambarus clarkii. Classification (NCBI taxonomy): domain Eukaryota; kingdom Metazoa; phylum Arthropoda; class Malacostraca; order Decapoda; family Cambaridae; genus Procambarus; species Procambarus clarkii. The sequence continues at coordinate 51,100,867 of NC_091159.1, forward strand.
TTTATCTTCCTCTCCATCTCTCCCTCTCTCACCTCATCTTCTTTGTCTCTCTCCCTTTCCTCCATTGCTGTCATCTCCATCTTAAACACCATCTTCATTTCCTTTCTTTTCAAATTCCCTCTCTCCCTCTCACTTTCCATCAATCCTCATTCTCTTTCACCTTCAACATCTCTCTATCACCTTCCCTCTCACCTACCCTCCCTCCCCCACTCTCACCTTCATTCTCTCTCATCTTCCTTCCCTCACACCTGCCCTGTCACCTTCTCTCCTTCTTCTGTCTCACGCATCTTCCCTCACCTTCTCTCTCCTCACGTTCCATTCGCTTCATCATTGGCCCCTGTTCTCCGACGCCCCGAGCATGTTTTCTCTGTAATGATCTGTCAGGATTAACACACACACGTCGCCTCTCCCTGTCACACATGTATATGGGAATGGTGATTCTCTCTGTGTGGTTACCTCTCTCTCTCTCTCTCTTATCTCTAGTGTGTGTGTGTGTACTCACCTAGTTGTACTCACCTAGTTGTGCTTGCGGGGGTTGAGCTCTGACTCTTTGGTCCCGCCTCTCAACCGTCAATCAACAGGTGAATGTGTGTGTGTGTGTGTGTGTGTGTGTGTGTGTGTGTGTGTGTGTGTGTGTGTGTGTGTGTGTGTGTGTGTGTGTGTGTGTGTGCGAGGAATCATTCAAAACCTTGTACACAGCATATGTAAGACCAATCTTGGAGTATGTGGCCCCAGCATGGAGCCCGTACTTTGTCAAGCACAAAACGAAGCTTGAAAAAGTTCAGAGGTAAGCCACTAGGCTAGTCCCAGAACTAAGAGGCATGAGTTACGAGGAAAGGCTGCGTGAGATGCACCTCACGATACTTGAAGACAGAAGAGCAAGGAAGGACGACGATCACTACTTACAAAATTCTCAGAGAAATTGACTGGGTAGATAAGGATAAACTTTTTAACTCGGGTGTACGTGAACAAGAGGACACAGGTGGAGATTGAGTACCCAAATGAGCCACGGAGACGTTAGAAAGAACTTTTTCAGTGTCAGAGTAGTTAACAGATGGAATGCATTAGACAGTGATGGAGGCAGACTCCATACACAGTCTCAAGTGAAGATATGATGGAGCCGAGTAGGCTCAGGAACCTGTACACCAGTTGATTGACGCTGAGAGGCGGGACCAAAGAGCCAAAACTCAACTCACGCAAACACAACTAGGTAAGTACAGTTAGTTAAATGCACACAATCCGAGGGTCTGATAACTGAGTGGACAGCGGTTGTGACAGAGGTTGTATAACTCTCCTGTGTATTATCGTCCTCCTGTACTTTTCCTTGTATCATACTTTTAAGTATACTCTGATCGTATCAGAGTATACTTACTAGGAAGCATACTAGGAAGTATTCCTTGACTGTGAATTACACTAAGCAATACATTCTGACCTTGTTTCAAACTAGGAAGTATATACTCTGACCTTGCATCATACTAACCACTACATTCTGTCCTGTTATCATACTAGAGAGTATACTCTGATCTTTCATCATACTTGGGCGTATATTCAAACCTCGTAGCATAGAAGAAAGCCGCATTAAAATCAGCATCCCACTGATATTTATCTCGTCACCGGCAAAGCAGCATCCCCCGATAGATCCCATGCTTAAAAGAAATGATCTCGTCTCTGGATAACCCGCTTAATGGGGCAACAACCCCCCCCCCCCTCCCCCCTAGTAATTACCTCTCCTTGGACGATGCTCGTCCCCCTAACGAGGTCATACTACAACATCAGCTTTAAATTATGAACTTAAGACGATGCTTTACTCAACGCGGGATGAATATCAGCAGCATCACTGACTGGTCCCAGTATTCATCAGGCATTTACAGCAACCATTTACAGCAACCATTTTCGCCAACCATTTACGCAAATAATTTTCGCCAACCATTCACAACCTGTGCGTCTTTGAGTAATCAAGAGAGCTTTATATTTATTAAAGAATTCACGAACTTCGAAACTTTACAAGCCTAAGTTATCATTCTTAAAAACAACTTCTTAGTGATTCGGGGCTTACCAGATATTTTAATGTAAACAAAGCCGCTATTATTCAGGAGAGATGTAGACGTTTTGTTAGTGGTTGAGTAAATGCTTCGTTACTAGATATACATTACTTCTTGAGAGATCCGGGGCAGACAGCCTGAGCTAAGGTTGTCAGTCACTGATAAAACATTTTCTTGCAGAAGATGCTTAAAGTAATCGGGAAATTGACTTAATGTAATCGCTTAATGTAATTGACTTAGCGACTAACTCCAACTCTCCCCCATCACAGGTTAAATTATTCAACTCATCATCAACTGCGTGGCATGGCAATGAATCTTTCAGCCCCTCTTCAATCGTCAACTGTCCAAACGGAACAGTTCCCTAGATGATGAAAACGAGAGAAATTCCCTGGAAATCAAAGACTGGAGCCCATCCCAAGGGATCATGTTGCATACATAATTCCACAATATCATGGCTCTGTCTATGAATTATAGAGTTGCGTTGCAATGAGTTTCACGTTGTGAAATTTAATCCCGAAATTGCAGGGAAATCTAGTGATATTTATTTACAAAAAAAATAAAAACTTTTTCACCGGGAGTTTTTACAGAAGAGCTTGAGATGTGTTTTTTTTTATGTTAAAAGATAACAAGTTAAATCCTTTTTAAATGTACCAATTAATTTTAAGTTTAAGGATTTTTATTTTTTGTTTCTCTTGGTTTCTACTGAGGATCATATTTGTTCTCTCTCTTTCCTTACTCTCTCTATCTCTCTCTCTCTCTCTCTCTCTCTCTCTCTCTCTCTCTCTCTCTCTCTCTCTCTCTCTCTCTCTCTCTCTCTCTCTCTCTCTCTCTCTCTCTCTCTCTCTTTCTTTCTCTTCTCAGTCTTTTTTCTTGCTTTTTTCTTTCTCTGTCTTTCATTCTGTCTCTATCACCTTTTATTTTCATTCCCACTCTGATTTTCTTTCCTCGTTCTCTCTCTTTCACTCATTCTGCTTCCCACTCATTCTGTCTCACATTCACTCCAATGATCTACCTTTTACTCTATGTATCTTTCTTTCACTATCCTTTTCTCTCTTTCATTCTTACTGTGTCTGTTTCACACTGTCTCTTCCAACGTCACTTTCACTCTTTCTCTCCCACAATCACTCTTGCTGCCTCACTTCCACTTTATCTCACTCACTATCACGCTATCTCTCTCATTCTCTGTCTCTCTCTCTCTCTCTCTCTCTCTCTCACTCTGAGACATATTCGTTGGCTTTAATGGCGAAAGTCAAGCGTAATTTTATTTATCTTTTTTCAACGTTTCTCGGCGATGGTGGAGGAGCGTTTTTCATCTTAGTAAATGACCTGTTCACATCCCCTTGTCTTGAAACAAAAGGCTTCAAGAAAACTTTAGAGAAGAAAAGTTTATACAGCCTTCAAAAGCCCGTGATGGGTGATGACACAAAAGACTATTATTGAAGTTATAAGCAAAGAGGTCATATCTAGGTGTTTCAAGGTAAGATATCGTGAAAGTATATCAAGACACGATATCGTGTAAGTGTCTCAAGACAAGATATCGTGTAAGTGTATCAAGACACGATATCGTGTAAGTGTATCAAGACAAGATATCGTGTAAGTGTATCAAGACACGATATCGTGTAAGTGTATCAAGACAAGATATCGTGTAAGTGTATCAAGACACGATATCGTGTAAGTGTCTCAAGACAAGTCATCGTGAAAGTATATCAAGACACGATATTCAAGTATTCCCTGTAAGATACTTAAGAAAGTAATCAGACGACTTATGTGAACTTTAGAACAAATTTATCTGTGACTATAAATACCATCGTGTGTTAAGTAGCGTTGTAACACTATGGTACCTTTAAAATAAGTTAGGAAGGGGTTGGGTAGACTGTGTCTTTCAAGACTTCCAGAAAGCGCTCGACACCGTCCCCTCAAGCTCGAGGGGACAAGCGTAGGTAACATGGACTGTAATTGGATTGATAAAGGAATACCTTTCGGCTTGGAAACAAAGGGTCAGGGTGAATATTAAGTGGTTAGAGTGGGAGGGGGGGGGGGGAGTCATAGGGAATGATAATAGTACAAGTAGTACAAATAGAGAGGTTAGAGGGGTTAAATATACCGAAACTAGAAGATAGAAGAAAAAGAGGTGATATGATCACCACTTACAAAGTCGAGGTTTAGGCGCAGACGCTCGAATCTGTAAGCTCCACTAAGTGAGTAGAACTAGACTGATACACACACACACACACACACACACACACACACACAACTCTCACAATTACCCTCAAAGAGGTTCACAGAAAAATGATTGAACTATTTGAACAAAATCACAAGTCCATACCAATCTACCATTCCAAAGGAGGCACTCTCCAGAGTGGTTCCAAAGGAACTACTCTCGGAAACTATTAAATCCATCCAAAACATTTTTCAACCAATTTATATTTTACATCACAATAAATATAAGCATTTCTCGCTGTATTTCCAACATTTTAATCAGAGTCGCCTGAATGTACAATGGCCTCCAGGAGCCAAGATAAGCGGGGATCGATCTGCTTCAAGCAAATATCTTTTTCTAATTGCAGCGGCTAATTAGTGCAGTTTGCAACCTTTGGTAATTACGCACAGGCAGAATGTTTGACCGAGAGTTATATGATATAAATAATTAAGACTTTATATTTTTTTTTAGTTTAGTTACTTTAAATGAAAATATTGGTAATAAATTTAGAATGATAATTAATCATATTATTATTAGTTTTTTTTTAAATCCTTAGGTACCATTATTTTAACATAATAATAATAATAATAATAATAATAATAATAATAATAATAAAATAATAATAGAAGTAATACACAGAGTAATCACACTAACACTATGTATCAATGAGACAATCATTGTCTTATCTGGCAGACAATCACTGGCTCATGACAGAGCCAGAGTGCATGGGGGGCTGGGGGGGCATTGTGTGAAAATCCTGGTATGGCTTAAGTGGAAGCCTCAGGAAACCCTCGTGTGTTCAGAAGAATTCCAGGTTGCAATCCTTTTTTCCATGTTGTGGCCTCGTTATGTGGGGCGTATGCGTGGGAATACCCATATCATAGGTTCGAATCCTCATCACAGCTCCTACGGATTTTCTCAATAGTAATAATAATAGTTGCTAAGGGTTGTATAACAACAAATCCCAAATTAGATCCAAATCCCTAACTACCAAAGCAAGAGGTACGATTTGTGACTACCAGGTAAATGTTCCCCCTTAACACGAACAGAACAATTTCGACGTTCTTACCTCCCGAAATACGCTAAATTATGTAAAAATTTACAAAATTATGTAGAGCATTTTGGCAAGAGCGTGGCGACGAGTCCACACTCTCCCTTTAACAACTCCAAAATCCGGTGAACAAATGGCTGATAACACAATTGAATTCGATAAAATATTGAGAATCCGGCACCGTTGCAGATAACCTTCTGATGTGATTCTGCTTACAGACTTCCAAGTATCTCTTGACGGAAAAAATACAATATACTGTATTTATAACTGCAATAATAATGATAATTTTAAATAATTATTTGGTTGTTTTTATTACTTTTTAAAAAATTATATATTTGCTCAAATAATTGCACAATCGTGAAGGCGTGTTTTGCCTCAACAAAAAAACAATATTAATATATAAATACACAAAGGACAAGAGTTTCATTCAGGCTAATTTACCGCAAGACAGATGTCAACTAAATTATTATGATAGGAAAATGACAGGCAGTGTTTAGCGTGTGTCTCCTCTCTGATTGGTATTGGGTCTGTGTATACACCTTACTGTGTTGTGGAGGGCAGAGCTCTATCTCTCGAGCCCCAGGATACAAACTGTTAGTAATCTCGTGTAGTGACCATCCCCCTTCCCCCATAACGACTTTTTTATGATAATGCTTATTTGTTTCAGCGTCTGTTTGTTTGGTCTACTTTTTAATATATATATATATTCTTTTCATCGCTGCCATCTTGCTTTTGTTGAATTTATTCAAGCACTGTTGTTTGCCTATCTAACATTCAGGCTTTCGTGGACGTTTTCTATATATTCTATTCCCGCTGCTTTTAACTAAGGTTAGGGTTCAATAGGAATCTCACTGATGGGTATAGTTTAATTCCAAGCAAGAGCTGCTATCCTTCGACAGTCCATTTGAAGCATCCCCCACCCCCTTAGAAACATTTATTCGATGAGATTTTTTTGTATCCACTAGGAAGAAACTAACTTTAATACTCTCTCTCTCTCTCTCTCTCTCTCTCTCTCTCTCTCTCTCTCTCTCTCTCTCTCTCTCTCTCTCTCTATCTCTCTCTCTCTCTCTCTCTCTCTTTCTGGTCATTATCTGATCAATAACTTACATACAGAAAAGTCACCATCCTCAATATACCAACTTCAGTAGAATCAGTCACTGTAATAACCCACTCTTCATGGAACTCCCCACGTCATCCCCTCTGCTGGATAATTTACCAGGCAAACCTCCGCGATACACAATCCCAGAGACACAATCTCAAGAGACACAATCCCAGAGACACAATCCCAGAGCCACAATCTTCTTGCAGCATTCAGCAAATAAAAAGTTCGTGTGATGTGAATTTGTTGTGAGGCGTGACAATGGTGAAGATATTCAGAGACCTCGCGCGCGCGTCTCTAGGATCTGGGAGAAGAGGTAGTGAGTGGAGCCGCTGCTCCAGCTCCTGCATCGATTAGTGTAAAGAAGCTGTTGGCGTGGCATTTAATGTTTTGGTCGGAGTGCTTGCCTGCTTGTTCACACCTGAAGGTTTTTTGTTGGAGGGGGGGACGAGTGTGTGTGTGTGTGTGTGTGTGTGTGTGTGTGTGTGTGTGTGTGTGTGTGTGTGTGTGTGTGTGTGTGTGTACTCACCTAGTTGTGCTTGCGGGAGTTGAGCTCTGGCTCATTGGTCCCGCCTCTCAACCGTCAATCAACAGGTGTACAGGTTCCTAAGCCTATTGGGCTCTATCATATCTACACTTGAAACTGTGTATGGAGTCAGCCTCCACCACATCACTCCCTAATGCATTCCATTTGTCAACCACTCTGCCACTAAAAAGGCTCCTTCTAATGTCTCTGTGGCTCATTTGGGCACTCAATTTTCACCTGTGTTCCCTAGTGCGTGTGTCTCTTGTGTTAAATAGCCTGTCTGTGTGTGTGTGGGAGTATGTATGCCAAGGGTTTAACGTGACAAGCCTAATGTCAAGGGTTCAGCTCCTCCACCTTTCACACCTGATGCCTTCCTCTCTCTCTCTCTCTCTCTCTCTCTCTCTCTCTCTCTCTCTCTCTCTCTCTCTCTCTCTCTCTCTCTGACTTCATACATAACCTCTTCTATGTTCCTCCTCCATCTCTCACAGGGTCCCTTAGTAAGACGCAGCGTCTACGAGAAGAAAACAGCTACATATCTTAAGAATCTTAAGAAAGAAGAACAGCTGCAAAATATGAAAAGTTACAGAAAAGTGTTTCATCTTATGAAAATGACAAAAGAGGATAAAGTGAGCTGAATAACCCATATTCTTATCTTTCCTTCCCCCAAAACAACCTATTGTGTTCTCTGTCGCTGTCACACAATCCCGCTCTCCTTCCGTGTCTCCCTATTTCAAATTGATACCCTTCTAACTCTACAGCCCATCCACTCCACTAATCTTTGATTTCCAATCAATATTCCAGAATCCCTCTGACTCTTCACCTCTACTCTTAAACCTCCACTAGACCTATCATATCTAACACTCCGTCACCCAAACACACTTGCACCTATTATTTTCCCGTCGATCCAACAATCTTGTATCAACCTGATCTTCTATTCTCGTCACATTGATTCCCAGACCAAACATTTTTCCCACAATCCCAACATCAAATAGCTCTCCACACCTGAAAGACAGAGGAAGAAACAATAAAAGAGAGAGAGAGAGAGAGAGAAAGAGAGAGAGAGAGAGAGAAAGAGAGAGAGAGAGAGAGAGAGAGAGAGAGAGAGAGAGAGAGAGAGAGAGAGAAGAGAGAGAGAGAGAGAGAGAGAGAGAGAGAGAGAGAGAGAGAGAGAGAGAGAGAGAGAGAGAGAGAGAGAGAGAGAGAGAGAGAGAGAGAGAGAGAGAGAGAACAAATAGAATGAAGTGTTTTTAATATGATGCACCAAAACAAGGATGACATTGCAAACAAGGCAAGGGAACTTAGTGAACCGATGCGCAATGATAATCCAGATGAAATTGCACTTACAGAAACGAAACTGTCAGGAAAGATAAAAAAATGCCGTGTTTTCTGAGAACTACCAGGTATAATAGAAAGGCAAAAATGGAAAGGGAAGGAACGGGAGTTGGTAATTCCGGGTTGGGAAGGTTCCATGCGATCACATAACACGCACAATATCAAGAAAACATCCTGTATAATACCAAAAGTAATATACAACCTCCACAACATAACAAAATGCTCAGACTGAACAGAAACATTAGGGCATCTGAAACTATCAAATCAAGCGTGCATCAAATGCAAGTAACATGTACTAAAAATGAAGGGTACCGTGCAAAATTGATCTGCTATCCCGTTTTCTATTCGAGGGTCGTCGGCTATGTTAGGTATTTAATTACATCACTTTAGTGACGATTTGAATACTCGAGAAGGATAATAATAATTGGCAACTTCAACTATTCTCAAATAGACTGGGAAACCTGAGTACTAAATAAATAAATGTTGCAATAACAAACATTTTTAATACCAACATGTCAATGTATACCAATTAGAATGAGAAGTGATAAATCAGCCAGTTTTCACTTGAAGATAATTCATAAGGAGATCGGCAAATGTAAAGTGACCTCTGAATCACTTATAAGAAAAGAACGACCACTTCATAAAGATATTCGAGTATCTTTATGACAGTAGCAGCACGACACTTGATGAAGGAGCTGAGGGGCGTGACGGACGACCGTCCCGGAAAAGAAATGATGTGGAAAACGACGTAATTCGTGTCGTAAATATCATGGGACTACGAACTCTGGGGGAAAAGATCGTATAAGGTATAATGAAATTCCTTACCAAGAAATGCCGTGTTAAAGCCGATACGTGTGTCGAAAGAAGAGATAACGAAAGTTACAGGTTCAGTCCATGGTTTAAAAGAAGGGTGTAGGAAAACAAGTTCATAAACATTGGGGGTTTGGAAACACTACAAGAAACAGAGAAATAACAGAGTGAGAGATACAAGAGGAATGGGAATTAGTTCCTCACAGTGAGGAGAGACTTGAAGGACTAATTTTGAAACGACTTTGCAGATAAATTGAGTTAAAACGACTTAGAAGATAAAGAACATGTGTTAAAACGATATAAAAGATAAGGAACATGTGTTAAAAGAACATTGCAGATAAGGAACATGTGTTAAAAGAACATTGCAGATAAGGAACATGTGCTAAAACGACATAGTAGATAAAGAACACGTGTTGAAACGATTTAGCAGATAAGGAACATGTGTTAAAACAACATAGCAGATAAGGAACACATGTTGACACGACGTAGCAGATATGGAACGTGTGTTGCAAGTCAGGATGGCACAGGGCACGTTTACAGAGAATGACAATGACCTGTGTGAGGAACATAACAGAGAGAATTCCGAAACGTCTTCACAATAAGGCAAAGAAAGCTACCTAACCTACGAAGAAGGAAAGGCACTAGCGAATTTTGGAGAATGCCTGAGATGAAGAAAGCAATAATTTGAAATGAACACGACTAAGGAACGAAAGAAAGTTTCATGGTGCATAATAAGAGAGGAAACCAGACATTTGATCACGTGCTATAATATACAAACAAGAGAACTACCCGGAAGCTGGAAGACAGCCAACACGCAGGAAAGAAGGCTCACGGGAGATACTAAACAACATGGCAAGTTGTTGTTGTTGTTGTTTAAGATTCAGCTACTGGGAACAAAAAGTTCCAAGTAGCACGGGCTATGGTGAGCCCGTAGTGGATTTACCTGGCACGGGAGCGGAGCTGTAACTTGCAGGGCCAGTATCACTGCATCTTCTAAAACATCCTCTTCACCTAATCCTCCGTCTTATCTTCCCTCCCACATCATCCCCCTTCCCTTCCTTCTCACCTTCCTCTTTCTCCTCTTACATACAACCCTCCTCCTCCTCCTCCTCCTTCTCAAAACATAACGATCTTCGCATGATAATGGCCCCGGAATTATTCCTTCAACCTCTCCATCACGTCACAAGATCAAACGAGAAAACCAACGCATTAGAAATTACGTTCTTTTAAGCGAGGCAGTAAACCAGTTTGACACATCCTGTTATCATAACAACGCTCTCTTTAGCCTTTAGTGTTCTTCACTTAGGCCATTTGGTAATAGTTTAATTAAGCTTAATGCTCAGACCAGGAGCCTCGTTTACATGATTTTTCCGGGTTGAGTTTTGGACCTAACGGGAGTGTATTCTGGAACAACTTGGCGACGCTGGTTCAGAGATTAACATTGTTCCATTTGTATATATTTGTTTATATTACCAATGCAGCAGTTGCTTCTGCAGTCACTGCTGGTGTTGTTATGAGTAGTACTCGTGTTATCAATGGTGCCAGAAGTACTACTGGTTATAATAGTACTTATCCTAGTATCGCTGCTATTACGGCTAATGCTAGTGCTGTGGCAGCTGTCTCTGCTAGTGCTGTGGCAGCTGTCTCTGCTAGTGCTGTGGCAGCTGTCTCTGCTAGTGCTGTGGCAGCTGTCTCTGCTAGTGCTGTGGCAGCTGTCTCTGCTAGTGCTGTGGCAGCTGTCTCTGCTAGTGCTGTGGCAGCTGTCTCTGCTAGTGCTGTGGCAGCTGTCTCTGCTAGTGCTGTGGCAGCTGTCTCTGCTAGTGCTGTGGCAGCTGTCTCTGCTAGTGCTGTGGCAGCTGTCTCTCCTATTCTGGCTTATATGTCAGCTGCTGTTGATATTAATGCTCTGATATACCACTATTTACCAATAGTGCTGCTGCTACTGCTACTACTTCTT
>NC_091159.1:51114383-51151883 GCF_040958095.1 Procambarus clarkii
CTGCTACTACTACTATTGCTGCTACCCCTAACGCTAAAATTTGTGTATACTTGTAAGACAAAAAATAGTGTGAATATTATGAACTGAAATAACAATAACGACAATGAGACAATCAGTAGGAGCCGTAGTGAGGGCTCGAACCTATGTGGTGGGTGTTCCCACACACACGTCCTAGTCAATTAGACTACTTATATATATATATATATATATATATATATATATATATATATATATATATATATATATATATATATATATATATATATATATATATATATATATATATATATATATATATATATATATATATATATATATATATATATAGCTGCGTCCTGACTTGGTCGAGTGAGAACTTATTTTTTTGGGGTAATTGTGTTTACACAGTTACTGGGTAGCTCCCTTCCAATCACAAGTCGTACTGGGAGCGAGCAAAGTTATGATTGGCTGACTCTCCAGACGTTATCAGGCGCCAGCAGAGTTCAAGGAGGAAGTTTTGGACTTTTTTCATAATTTAGAGTGACACTGTTCCTTTTTAATATGGAAGATGACGTTACAGACTTTATGGCGTCCGTGTGTCCGTATCCCGTGTCCACGTATCCTATGTGTACGTGTCGTTAACACGTGTCTCGTCCTCGGATACATGTGTACACCTGCGCAGTGGGTTCTTATAGCGTCAAAATCTGCCCGGAAGGGGAGGAACAATTTTACATTGACCGAAGGAACCATTATCGTCTCCCTCTCTCTCTCTCTCTTTCTCTCTTTCTTTCTCGTTATCTTTCTACTTCTTAGAACTTGTCTGCATAAGGTTTGTTTTTCACCTCATTATCCTAGCTGATTTCATTCTTCCCCTTTTACATCCTTTCCTACCCTATCAACTACATTTTAAATTAATCTCTTCTTTCTTCTTCCTTATCTATCTAATCTTCTCCCTCTCTTCTCACTACTCTCTCTTACTCCCATTCTGTCCATCTGCCTCCATTTTTTTCTCCTCTCCCCACTTCTCTACTCTCTCTCTCTCTATCACTTCTACTTACCCTATTTAGGAAGGGTTACCCTGTGGTAATCCTTCCTAAATATCCCACCCTGGAAAGATCCTACATGTATATTACTCCCTGTATATTCCTCCTGGTACATTCATATTTGTAAATCGTTTCCTGGTAAATTCCTTCCTGGTAAATCTCTACCTGTAAATCTCTTCCTGATACATCCCTTCTTGTAAATCCCTTCCAATTACACCCCTACTTGTAAATCACAACTTGTAAATACTTTCGTCGAAGTCTGCCTTCTCACGTCATGTTATGTATGCTAACAAATATTATCAATCAGATGCGCATCGCGAAAAGTAGTGCCAATCACATAAGGCCCTGTGAAACGGAGTGCCAGTCACATAAGCTTACTGAAACGAAGTGCCCGTCACTGGAATTCGATAAAGCTGTTTCCTCTCACATTCAGAGCTGCGTGTTATTGATTGTCGTGTATTCCATAGTTCAAAATGTATAACTAAATGGTTATCGGTTGTTTAAACATGTAAATGAGTTGTTTGAATGAGGAATACCTTCATAATTATGTTAATTAGTTATTGGAGCTGAACAAACGCGATTCCATTGTGGTCTGACGTTGTTTATCAACCTATTTACCTCTAATTAATTTTGTATCATAATTTTGATAATGCGGTATATGCCTATCAACCGCGGGAGGGTTATTAAGGCCTATGAACCGCGAGAGGGATAATAAAGCCTCTTATTATTAACGGCAGGATTGTTTAAGCCAAAGTAAACCACGGCAGGATTATTGTTATTCAAAGTTCTTATAACCAGGAGGATTATTAAGGCCAATCAACCAAGGAATTAATACCGGTCAACCACAGAAGGGTTATTAAGGGCCAATCAACTACAGCAGTGAAATTAAAAAAAAACACCACTTAACAAGCCTTGAGACCAACCAACACCAAAGTCAACCGTAGTTTACTTTTCCTCTAAACGAAGTCCAGGCCCCAAGGTATACTCTGAGTGTAAACACCGTAAAGCTGGGTTCACTGCTCTGTGTACCGACTATCGTCTCCAATATCTTCAGAGAATTTATACCACAGATGAGGTCGAGGAACACTATAACGCTTTACTGAGGCTAAAGCTCACTAGTAAAGCTTTACTTAGGCTCAAGCTGACCGGTAAAGCTTTACTGAGGCTAAAGCTCACTAGTAAAGCTGTACTTAGGCTCAAGCTGACCGGTAAAGCTTTACTGAGGCTAAAGCTCACTAGTAAAGCTGTACTTAGGCTCAAGCTGACGGGTAAAGCTTTACTGAGGCTAAAGCTCACTAGTAAAGCTGTACTTAGGCTCAAGCTGACCGGTAAAGCTTTACTGAGGCTAAAGCTCACTAGTAAAGCTGTACTTAGGCTCAAGCTGACCGGTAAAGCTTTACTGAAGCTAAAGCTGATGACGGTTTCCAGATGATGTCAGAGAACGAGCGGCATTTTTGGTCAGGAAATGTACATATTCTCTGTATAAAGCGTCCTTATAGTCTGAAGACTAGATGCAGGTCACTTGAGCGCTGCGGTATTTGGATACAAAAATAAGTGGTACTCTGCTTTTTTTTGGAGATAATTAAGCCCATTGGTACTGTGCTTTTTTGGATATAAGCCCCATTGGCTTATAACAATGGAGCTTGATACAAGCCCCCCAAAAGTACAATTGGGATTCTTGGGATATAGGCCAATTGTATTGTGAGCGCCGTGTTTTTTGGATATTGACAGTAGAGAGCGACACAGTTTGGATTCAGAACCAGTTGAGCTCCTTACTTCTCCTGCCTATTCCCCTACGTTCTTCCAGCCACTCCTCCCAATTATTCCATGTTCCTCCAGCCCCCTTCCTCCCTATTACCTCTGTTCCTATCTCCCCTTCTCTTCATTACCCCTGTTCCTTCCTTCGTCCCTCTCTCCCTCCCTCCAGAACCAGCCCCCCCCCCCCTCCCGTCATTCACATTACCAAAACCGGTGACTTGGTAAATATATATAAACATTAAAACCTCTCATTAGTTCAGAATTGTTAATTAGTCGGAACCCACAACAAGGGGCATATTAAACAGCAATTATATGTGGGATAATTACCAATATGACAACCCTCTGCAGTTGCCAAGTAGTAAATAGGGTCACTGAGCATCATACGAGGGAAAAATGTTTCGTAATGTAAAAAAATGTAAAAAGAAATCTTGTTATTTGTTCATATACAGTAAGATGAGTGTTTAGAGGCGCTGGTTGTAGAACAGTTGTATTTTTATCTTGCAGGTAATTTAAGGAAAAAATTGGTTGAATCAGCGTCATTAAGGATATTTATTTGCAGTAATCTTGTAGGTAATTTCGCACAGGCATTGAAAACCACAAAGGGAGAGTTTCTAAGGGATATGACAAGGCTAAACAGCCGTGTGTGTGTGTGTGTGTGTGTGTGTGTGTCTGCATCTATATAAATTGGAATTTCTGCTCTGTTTGTCTGTTCGAGGATGGAAGGTAGATGCTAGGGCCTATACAGCCTTCAAATTGGTTGCCTGTTTCTACGACCAACCATATCCTAAATGGTTGCTCTGAGATACGCGCCTGACATGGTTGAGTTAGGAGGGGTCCTCACCAGTCAATTGACACTGAACCGTAGGCAACTATGTGACCGTGATGCTGGTTCTGGTATTGGCAGAACCTATAAAACCTTCTGAAAACCAAAGTCAGAACATTTATTTTTCTTGTCAAATAGAACAACATTAAGCATTGATATTCGCAATAGAAAACTAAAAATTATATCTCTCCCCCCTCTGGCTTTAATAGGCTAAATAAAATACAACGCTGAAAACACAACGTTGTCCATGAAAATACAACGCAGGCTACATTGCAGGCTACAATACAACTAGGCTTGGGGCACTAGATCCTCCTCTCTCTGGGGCTCTGTGGTGCAGTGGGCTACTTCCCCGAGCCCCGGCCACCAGCGATACAAGTGTCGAACGAAGATAGAGAAAGAACAGAGATAGACACGCAGGTAAAACGACGTGGATGGGAGAGAGAGAGAGAGAGAGAGAGAGAGAGAGAGAGAGAGAGAGAGAGAGAGAGAGAGAGAGAGAGAGAGAGAGAGAGAGAGAGAGAGAGAGAGAGAGAGAGAGCTCTCCGTAGTCAAGAGATGGACGACATTAAACTTAGTTCCGACTTTGCTGCTGTCGACTCTGGCCTTTCTCAATTCTAAGTTTATTTCTCTAACCGTCTTAATAATCGTGATCCGACTTACCATTAGCTGCTGTAGTTCTCTTTCCTTTTCTTTGTATTCTGTTGCTATCTCTTTTGTTTCTTATTTCCTATCTTTCTCACCATCATTTGGTGTTCTGCAACTTTCTTTACACCCAGTAACGCCCATAGCACACCCTCTCTCCTTTTTCCTCACATTCTTACCTTATATATTGACTTTCTCTACCACTCATTCTTTACACGACTTGATGAGGGTACAGGAGGGAAAGAAAGGGTCCGTCCTGTACCACTGTACCCTGACTGTACCACTGTAAACTGACTGTACCACTACTTCTCCATGCTTAAATGTGTGGGCTGGACGTCTAATTTTCATCCTCTTTATTCTGACTATCTGTCCGCATTTGGCATCATTAATAATAATTGAATTATTATTATTATTATTATTATTATTATTATTATTATTATTATTATTATTATTACACAGAGAAATCTCAATAACGTGATATATCAATGAACAAATCCACAGGAGCCGTGAAGAGGATTCGAATCCATGCGATGGATGTTCCCAGACGCCACTCTAGTCAACTGTTCCACGACATGGTAAAACAATTGCAACCTGGAGTACTATTGCACCCACGAGGATCCCGAGGCTTCGTGGAAGGTGGGGGGGGGGGGGCGTAGCAATCCAGGACTAGAGCGCTTCTGGGAACATCCTGAGCATCGGTTCGAACCCTCATCAAGGCCTTGGTGAATTTTATTATTATTATTATTATTATTATTATTATTATTATTATTATTATTATTATTATTATTATTATTAGTTACAGTAGTATTCTGGAAATAATAATGCTGATAAGTATCACGTGAATATGAAAAATAATCACAGCCACCATTCGTGAAAAGTAAGAAAAGCAACCAAAACCGTCTTACCATCACAGGCAATAAAGCAAGCACCAACAGCAGCAACAGGAGCAGCAGCAGCAGCACCAGGAGCAGCAGCGGCAACAGCACCACCACCAGCAGCAGCGACAACAACAAACACTTCACTCATAACAGTAAAACACCAACGATAAACAGCCCCTCCTCTCGAAATTGTCTTGATGGCCACAAAAAGCGCGTACACACACACACACACACACACACACACACACACACACACACACACACACACACACACACACACACACGGAGACGGCAAACGAAATTCTGGTCTTCCCGTACCCCTCCCCACCCCAACCCCCCATTCTTCCCCACCCCCCACATTTCCCCCTCCTGCATAACCTCCCCCCACCTCTCCCCCTCCCCCCCCCCTAACGTTGTGAGAAAATGCAGCACCTTGTTTTTCATCCGAGCGAATGCCTGTTGTTCACAATTTACTACCCACGCCAAAAACATTATTGCCTTTCCACCTCCGGAAATCCTCAGGTCCTGACGGGTTGGGAATGCGGAGCAGCAATGTTTTGAAGCCAATTTCGCGACGAGGCGTTATCGCTGGGATGTCGTGGGGTGGGGGGTGGAAGGGGCGCTGTGAGGGTTGACCCCTTCCTGGCGTTTGGGGATATGATAACCACGATATCTAACCCCCCCCTGGACTTTGTTGTGACTGCGATTGGTATAAGTTTTTTGTAGCTGCGATAGCTAAGCTCTGGCTATTGTTGTTACTGCGATAGCTAATCTCTGGCTTGTGTATAACTGCGATAGCTAAGGTCTGGCCTTCGTTACACCTGTGACAGATAAGCCTTCGTTATCAGTGTTGTTAATAATTAGTCTCCTGCTATCATGAAACGAATTATGAAAATAAACTAATTTGGCATTGGGATTAGTGAGATAAATAATTATTTTCAACAGTGATATCTGCAATAAACAATTTTACAGGAGAAACATCCATTAATTAGTTATATCAGAACATGCCTGGTGTTATATTATACCATAATATTATGCCTGGTGTTATCATACCAGGATAATATGCCTGGTGTTATCATACCAGGATAATATGCCTGGTGTTATTACGAGAGGAATACTTCCATCATACCATACCAAAATGCCTGCTCGTATTTCATCAAAAATTCTGATATTTTTCACGGAATATCTGATTATAATATATCTTAACTCACCAAGTATTCTAAGTTATAAGCTGGGCTTTGCCAACCATATTCTAATATTATAATTATGAGCTGTAATTCTACGTTTGCACTGTAATTAATCCTTCATAATTCTCATTATATATATATATATATATATATATATATATAAATATATATATATATATATATATATATATATATATGCAACAATGATCACAAAAACACTGATCCAAGTATGCAGAATAACCACATGTGAAAAATAGAAAAGGCTTAACGTGTTTTCGGCTAATTCGCCTTCATCAGAGCAAAGTAGAATCATTCTACTTGTTGATTCTACTTTGCTCTGATGAAGGCGAATTAGCCGAAAACGCGTTAAGCATTTTCTATTTTTCACATGTGGTTATTCTGCATATATATATATATATATATATATATATATATATATATATATATATATATATATATATATATATATATATAACTATATATATATATATATATATATATATATATATATATATATATATATATATATATATATATATTATATATGCTATATATATATGCGAATATATACTCGGACTATATGCGAATGAAAACTCACACCCCAGAAGTGACTCGAACCCATACTCCCAGGAGTAACGCAACTGGTAACTACAGGGCGCCTTAATCCACTTGACCATCACTGCCGTCAAAAGGAAGTGATAGCCGAGGCTATTTGAGCCACTTCCCCGATGGCAACTCGGATGGTAATCTTGGGCATAGTTCTGGGGGTGTGAGTTTTCATTCGCATATAGTCCTGGGGACCATTCAGGCTAGTTCGCATTTGTGTTCCTCACGTGTGCCCCAAAGAATGAGGTGATTTGGTGAAATGCTATACCCAAGATTACCATCCGAGTTGCCGTCGGGGAAGTGGCTCAAATAGCCTCGTATCACTTCCTTATCACTTCCAAATATCACTTCCTTTTGACGGCCGTGATGGTCAAGTGGATTAAGGCGCCCTGTAGTTACCAGTTGCGTTGCTCCTGGGAGTATGGGTTCGAGTCACTTCTGGGGTGTGAGTTTTCATTAGCATATAGTCCTGGGGACCATTCAGGCTTGTTCGCATATATATATATATATATATATACATATATATATATATATATATATATATATATATATATATATATATATATATATATATATATATATATATATTTTTATATATATATATATATATATATATATATATATATATATATATATATATATATATATATATATATATATATATATATATATATGTCGTACCTAGTAGCCAGAACGCACTTCTCAGCCTACTTTGCAAGGCCCGATTTGCCTAATAAGCCAAGTTTTCCTGAATTAATATATTTTCTCTAATATTTTTCTTATGAAATGATAAAGCTACCCATTTCATTATGTATGAGGTCAATTTTTTTTTATTGGAGTTAAAATTAACGTAGATATATGACCGAACCTAACCAACCCTACCTAACCTAACCTAAGCTATCTTTATAGGTTAGGTTAGGTTAGGTAGCCGAAAAAATTAGGTTAGGTTAGGTAGGTTAGGTAGTCGAAAAACAATTAATTCATGAAAACTTGGCTTATTAGGCAAATCGGGCCTTGCATAGTAGGCTGAGAAGTGCGTTCTGGCTTCTAGGTACGACATATATATATATATATATATATATATATATATATATATATATATATATATATATATATATATATATATATATATATATATATATATATTATACCTGCATTTGGGTGAGGTGATATGTTACAACAGTTTTGGATGAGGTGAAAACAAACTTTCAACACAAGACGGAACACGAAACAATGGGTATTGAAGGTAAGAATGGAAGTAATTGTAGAAAGCCTATTGGCCCATATTTCTTGATGCTTCTATATTGGAGCGGAGTCTTGAAGTGGGTAGAATATAGTTGTGCATTAATTGGCTGTTGATTGCTGGTGTTGACTTCTTGATGTGTAGTGCCTCGCAGATGTCAAACCGCCTGCTATCGCTGTATCTATCGATGATTTCTGTGATGTTTGCTAAGATTTCTCTGGTGATGGTTTGGTTGTGGGAAGAGATTATATGTTCCTTAATGGAGCCCTGTTGCTTATGCATCGTTAAACGCCTGGAAAGAGATGTTGTTGCCTTGCCTATATACTGAGTTTTTTGAGGCTTACAGTCCCCAAGAGGGCATTTGAAGGCATAGACGACGTTGGTCTCTTTTAAAGCGTTCTGCTTTGTGTCTGGAGAGTTTCTCATGAGTAGGCTGGCCGTTTTTTTGGTTTTATAGTAAATCGTCAATTGTATCTTCTGATTTTTGTCTGTAGGGATAACGTTTCTATTAAAAATATCTTTCAGGACCCTTTCCTCCGTTTTATGAGCTGTTGAAAAGAAGTTCCTGTAAAATAGTCTAATAGGAGGTATAGGTGTTGTGTTGGTTGTATCTTCAGAGGTTGCATGGCTTTTCACTTTCCTTCTTATGATGTCTTCAACGAAACCATTGGAGAAGCCGTTGTTGACTAGGACCTGCCTTACCCTACAGAGTTCTTCGTCGACTTGCTTCCATCCTGAGCTGTGGCTGAGAGAATATATATATATATATATATATATATATATATATATATATATATATATATATATATATATATATATATATATATATATATATATATATATATATATATATATATATATATACATATACACACACATATATATATATACATATACACACATATATATATATATACACATATATATATATATATATATATATATATATATATATATATATATATATATATATATATATATATATATATATATATATATAATATTATCATCACCCTTTCACCGTTTATTAATTGAATTAATTTGATCTCGGCAAAATCAAAACTACTTTTGAAACGGTTGCAATTGTTCAGAGATCAAACGCCAGATTATATACGTTTTTAAAGCTTAATCAGGATTCGTATCGTTATTGAAGGTTGAAAAACTATATTATGGTTAGTATCAAGAGTATTGTAACCTGTTTTATCCTCAGGGGCGACCACGAGAATATTGTTTCTTTAATTTTCTCATCAGAGTTAAATTGTTAAATTTATATTTGGGGGAGTTTTCTGATCAGTTTTTACAGTAATTAATTTGTTTACGACTGTTTTAATTAAGATATGAAGGGAATTTTGAGAGCAAGGAGTACGTTATGACTCTTAATTTTATTTTAATCAAATTTCCTTCTCTGGTAGTTTTTAATATTTGATATTTGTTGTTTGTGTTTGCATGACTGTGTATACTTATCTTTTTGTGTTTGTCGGGCAGGCTCGAGCTCCTGGGTCCCGTATTTCACACGTTGGACACGTAATTGAAAGATTTTTAAGATTCTTAACCTACTCAAGAAACCTGAATACACCTACTCTAGAAAACTTTAGATACCTACTGTGGAAAAACATGAAAGAGCTTAGTCCCTACTATGTCCCCATATCGCTCAATGTACTTGTGAATTACTCTTACACTGAGAAATGAGTCCTGATATTCCTACAACTCATGATTTTCAAGATTGCAATCATGTTCTTTCGTTTCGTCACTCATGTTCTCTAGTTCTGTCCCAAATCATGTTAAAAATTTCGATTCCCGTAAGTTTGTCAATATTCTAAAGAATTATATATGTGGTAATCATGTCCCTTCTTTCACAGGATGGTGACGTCTTGTTCTCTCAGCCTTTCCCCAGCTCAGACATTTATAAGTTCAAGGAGCAGTTTTATAGAAAAACTTTCTCTGTTTTTTTCTTTGTGTTTTTTCAAAACTCTAGTGAAGCTTCCAGGGCAAGGTTTAAAATGTTAGTATTTGTCTGACAATGGTAAAGCACATCGAACTCAGAGCTTACTCGTCACCTGACCACAAGGCTACAAAAATGCTCGCCACCTTTACAAGCGACACTGAATTCTTTAAAAAAATATGTACTATTGATAATAGATATGAGTTATATATATACCTCCAGATAGTTTTTCATTTCTGATCCAAGAATTTGCCCTGCCATCATTTTCTGCCCGCTCTATGGTCCGCTCATCTCAGCTCCAGATCTGATTACCTTGAATTAGAGTCGAGCATCTTTTTCTCTTTCCCTCTTCTGAGAAGGAGGGGTTCTTACCCATGGGTAGTCATAGCCCCTGGGGGTAATCGGAACCTAATTATGTTGCTATGCGACTCGATTTTTTTTAAATAAAAAGTGGCCAATCACAATTATCAATAAGAATTGATGCTGCCAACCAATCAGAGATCAGATCACACCCTGCCAGATCGTCTTCTCTCTTCCTCGAGAAGAGAGAAGAAGAGGTGTGGTCAAGAGTCACACTGTTCCCTCCGTCCTGCTCGTACGCAAACTATTTTTGTTTTTCTAATGATTGTTTATTTCGAAAAAATGTCCCTCAAAAAGTAAAATGCCATTTCAAACATCTATAAATTAAAATAAGGTTTTGAACCTTATGAACGTAGTCTATAATGCTGACTTTGGTATCAAATGATTCGGAATGCAAAGGAGGAGGTTTGGGGGAATCTACTGTTGGGTGTGTAATCGCTTTATAGGGTTAAGAACCCTTGCTCTATAGTGTCCAAATGTACCTGGCGTTTTCCGGAATCATTTTATGTTCTGTCTCATCTCTTCAGATTTGCGACGTAGGTAAACATTGTTGACGAAACCACACACTAGAAAGTGAAGGGACGACGACGTTTCACAATCGACTTGAGAATGGTCCAGGACGGACCGAATCGTCGTCGTCCTTTCACTTTCTAGTGTGTGGTCTGGTCAACATATTTCAGCCACGTTATTGTGACTCCTCATCTGCATAGCCAAAACATTGTAAGGCACGAGCCTACTTTAATAATTACTTAACTGATGTGTGTCAGAAACATTCTTGATACTTATGGTTCTCCATTCTGACCTCTCGATTCTTACTATTACTCTCTGTTTCCTTAGAGTTTCCATTCTGACCTCTCGATTCTTACTATTACTCTCTGTTTCCTTAGAGTTTCCATTCTGACCTCTCGATTCTTACTATTACTCTCTGTTTCCTTAGAGTTTCCATTCTGACCTCTCGATTCTTACTATTACTCTCTGTTTCCTTAGAGTTTCCATTCTGACCTCTCGATTCTTACTATTACTCTCTGTTTCCTTAGAGTTTCCATTCTGACCTCTCGATTCTTACTATTACTCTCTGTTTCCTTAGAGTTTCCATTCTGACCTCTCGATTCTTACTATTACTCTCTGTTTCCTTAGAGTTTCCATTCTGACCTCTCGATTCTTACTATTACTCTCTGTTTCCTTAGAGTTTCCATTCTGACCTCTCGATTCTTACTATTACTCTCTGTTTCCTTAGAGTTTCCATTCTGACCTCTCGATTCTTACTATTACTCTCTGTTTCCTTAGAGTTTCCATTCTGACCTCTCGATTCTTACTATTACTCTCTGTTTCCTTAGAGTTTTCATTTTTCAAAGCCTTATACCCACTATTTTTCCATGGAACACGATCCATCAATATCTGTTTCCTGTTGGATAGATATTCTCTCACCCAACTCATCAATCTTTCAGTTAAAAAAAATTGTTGAAGATCATGTGTGGAACAGTGTTGATGGCTCTCAAGCAGCCCAGGAACATGCAGTCAGCCAGTCCTTCTCTTTCCTCTGTGAGGTCTTTGACACTAGATTTATCCCTTCAATGTGTTCTAATATTCTCCCCGTTAATTTGACTAGGACCTGTACTTACCTAGTTGTGCTTGAAGGGTTGAGCTCTGGCTCTTTGGTCCCGCCTCTCAACTGTCAATCAACTAATGTACAGGTTCTTGAGCCTATTGGGCTCTATCAAATCTACACTTGAAACTGTGTATGGAGTCAGCCTCCACCACATCACTTCCTAATGCATTCCATTTGTCAACTACTCTGACACCGAAAAAATATTCTAACGTCTCTATGGCTCATTTGGGCACTCAATTTCCACCTGTGTCCCCTAGTGCGTGTGCCCCTTGTGTTAAATAGTCTGTCTTTATCTACCCTATCAATTCCTCTGAAAATCTTGTATGTGGTGATCATGTCCCCTGTAACTCTTCTGTCTCCCAGTGACATAAGGTTTAATTCCCGTAGTCTCTCCTCGTACCTCATACACCTCAGTTCAGGTACTAGTCTGGTGGCAAACCTTAGAACCTTTTCCAGTTTAGTCTTATGCTTGACTAGATATGGGCTCCATGCTGGAGCCGCATATTCCAGGATGGGTCTGACATATGTGGTATACAAAGTTCCAAAAGATTCCTTACACAAGTTTCTAAATACCGTTCTTATGTTAGCCAACCTGGCATATGGCGCTGATGTTATCCTCTTGATATGGGATTCAGGGGACAGGTCTGGCGTGATATCAACCCCCAGGTCATTCTCTCTCTCTGACTCTTGAAGAATTTCATCTCCCAAATGATACCGTGTATCTGGTCTCCTGCTCCCTACATCTATTTCATTATATTACATTTGCTTGGGTAAATCTCTAACAACCATTTGTTTCGGCCATTCCTGCAGCTTGTCCAGGTTTTCTTGAAGCCTCAAGCTGTCCTCCTCTGTCTTAATCCATCTCATAATTTTGGCGTCGTTTATGATACCTGAAAGACCTGTGTGTTTGTGTGTGTGTGTGTGTGTGTGTGTGTGTGTGTGTGTGTGTGTGTGTGTGTGTGTGTGTGTGTGTGTAATATAATTCAAATTAATTGAAACCAGCGAAATCATAATATAATTCGAAAATTCTAAAAAAAGAAACAAGCAAACTTCGAAAAAAAATCATTAAGTACCAAGGACTAATATGGCAAATAGAAAGAAAGAAAGAAAGAAAGAAAGAAAGAAAGAAAGAAAGAAAGAAAGAAAGAAAGAAAGAAAGAAAGAAAGAAAGAAAGAAAGAAATACAAAGTAGGAGATACCAATATGGTACACCGTTACTTCTTGATGTACCTCAGTGGGATTTACATTTAATCCAAATTATAGCATTTCCTCTGGAAAATGGTTACCAGATTTGTTGAGTGATTATTGAGCACAAAGAATGCTAGCTAATGCTCGCCCATGATCTCCGGGACTTAACTTCATATATGCACCTACCCACTGTTGTTAGTGTTAATTGCTGAAGAGCATCCCGGCTTGGGACTGAAATATCCACGTTACATTTCTTTTGTCTTACATAGTCGGTGTTAGGCGGGGAAGGAGGAGGTCTCCTCTCTTCCGCACACTCGTCCGTCCTCGTAATCGGAGTCCGCACCTTACGCCGTGTGAACCGTAAAGACAGGGACCTCAGCAACGCCTCCCAGGTCCGCTCAGACACATACACACCGTCCACGAAAGGTGGTAAGGCTGAGCAGGACGTGTTATGGAGATGTGTACTCGTGGCCTTCACGCTCGCAGTCACACTGCCGTTCAGTAATTATCGGGGTAGACACCTCTATACCCCCAGTAATTACGCTAGCGTACCCTCCCGATGTCGCAGATCTTATCCTGGCTTAGGTCTCCCGTGGCGACGTGGGCTACATCGTCTCTAACACCTGTTAGGATTGGACCAGGCGGGCCTGAGTTTCTCTGACGATCGACCGCCATCAGTTGACTTGTAGCCTAGCCTCACTCTCCTCCACAGCGAAATTGGTCAATCCGTTACTCAGTGACAGTGTAAAATCGTTAAAGTTTCTCATGTAGATGAGAGCATGGCAGGGTCCAAACAGAGGTGCATGGAAATATAGTGTTTAAAACTGACAACAACATTTACTAAAGAATAGTATATGAATTCAAAAATAATAACTTCTAAGCGCTATAAACCTCATCCGTTGTTAAATTTAACAGCCTCTCTCGACCGTAATCAGATTAACATTACTCTAATGAAACAATTCTGGCAGCTGTGACATTACATTGGTACATTCATTAAATTTCTCAATAAATTAGGAGGATTGAAAATTAAATCCTACTTCAGATTCTACCACATGATAATCATTGGTGAGTAATCTCTCGGCAGCACTTGGCTGCCCACCGTTGTGAAACTTATGTTCTACGGTCGCCAATTACTCCACAACAGTCTAACGTACATCATCTTTGTATATATATTTACATTCGTCCTAGTACATTAATTATAATAAAGTAATGCCCTAACAATTCCTTAAAGGAACTCCTAGTAAAGAGTTCAACAACAACTATTCAACATCAGCGAAGCATCGACCGTAAAACCTAACCAGGATTTTACAGTCAACCCGACCACTCTGGGCTACGGTAATGGTGTTCACGCAACACTCAGATCACAAGTAAATCACGAGGATATATTCATTGATATATCACGCCATTGTGATTGCTTTGTGATCTGAGTGTGGCGTGAGAGTGTGGCCATTACCGTAGGCCAGAGTTTTATAGTCCGGTCGACTGTAAAACCCAGGTTGAACTCCGGTTTGGGGCCTCGAGAAGCTTCCAGTGTATTCAGTAGAATTCCGGGTTGGTCTACTTTTGTACCATCGTGGCTGAGTCGGTTAGGGAAGGTGTCTGGAATTCACCAGAACGCAGATTCGAGTCACTTCGTTGTTCAAAATGATTTATTTACACACACACACACACACACACACACACACACACACACACACACACACACACACACACACACACACACACACACACACACACACACACGCAAGTGTAGATATGACAGAGCCCGATAGGCTCTGGAATCTGTACACCTGTTGATTGACGGTTGAGAGGCGGGACCAAAGAGCCAGAGCTCAACCCCCGCAAACACAACTAGGTGAGTACAACTATGTGAGTACACACACACACACACAGGAACGAGGAACCAGGAACGAGTATGTCAGTGTGAGAAAAGCAGCTGAGAAAAGGTATGAAAATGATATAGCTAATAAAGCCAAGACCGAACCAAAGCTACTACACAGTCACATCAGGAGGAAGACAACAGTGAAGGAACTGGTGATGAAACTTAGGGTGGGCGAGGACAGGTACACAGAGAATGACAAAGAAGTGTGTGAAGAACTCAACAAAAGGTTCCAGGAGGTCTTTGCAATAGAACAGGGAGAAGTCACGGCGCTAGGAGAGGTGGCAGCAAACCAGGTGACCTTGGAAAGGTTCGAAATTACAAGAGATGAGGTCAAGAAGCACCTATTGGAGCTGGATGTGAGAAAAGCTGTTGGGCCGGATGGAATCTCACCATGGGTATTGAAAGAGTGTGCAGGAGCACTTTGCTTGCCACTCTCCATAGTGTATAGTAGGTCACTGGAAACGGGAGACCTACCAGAAGTATGGAAGACTGCTAATGTAGTACCAATATTTAAAAAGGGTGACAGACAAGAGGCACTGAACTACAGGCCAGTGTCCTTAACCTGTATACCATGCAAGGTGATGGAGAAGATTGTGAGAAAAAACCTAGTAACACATTTGGAGAGAAGAGACTTCGTGACAACCCATCAACATGGGTTCAGGGAGGGTAAATCTTGCCTTACAGGCTTGATTGAATTCCATTATCAGGTGACAAAGATTAAGCAAGAAAGAGAAGGATGGGCGGACTGCATTTTTTTGGACTGTCGGAAAGCCTTTGACACAGTACCCCATAAAAGGTTGATGCATAAGCTGGAGAAACAGGCAGGAGTAACTGGTAGGGCGCTCCAGTAGATAAGGGAGTACCTAAGCGATAGGAAGCAGAGAGTTATAGTGAGGGGTGAGACCTCAGAATAGCGTGAAATCACCAGTGGAGTCCCACAGGGCTCTGTGCTTGGACCTATCCTGTTTCTGATATACGTAAATGATCTCCCAGAGGGTATAGACTCATTCCTCTCAATGTTTGCTGACGACGCCAAAATTATGAGAAGGATTAAGACAGAGGAGGACAGCTTGAGGCTTCAAGAAGACCTGGACAAGCTGCAGGAATGGTCGAACAAATGGATGTTAGAGTTTAACCCAAGCAAATGTAATGTAATGAAACTAGGGGTAGGAAGCAGGAGACCAGATACAAGGTATCACTTGGGAGATGAAATACTTCAAGAGTCAGAGAGAGAGAAAGACCTGGGGGTTGATATCACGCCAGACCTGTCCCCTGAAGCTCATATCAAGAGGATAACATCAGCAGCATATGCCAGGTTTTCTAACATAAGAACGGCCTTTAGAAACTTGTGTAAGGAATCTTTCAGAACATTATATACCACATATGTCAGACCAATCCTGGAGTATGCGGCTCCAGCATGGAGTCCATATCTAGTCAAGCATAAGACTAAACTGGAAAAGGTTCAAAGGTTTGCCACCAGACTAGTACCCGAGCTGAGAGGTATGAGCTACGAGGAGAGACTACGGGAAATGAACCTCACTTCGTTGGAAGACAGAAGAGTTAGGGGGGACATGATCACCACATTCAAGATTCTCAAGGGAATCGACAGGGTTGATAAAGACAGGCTATTTAACACAAGGGGCACACGCACTAGGGGACACAGGTGGAAACTGAGTGCCCAAATGAGCCACAGAGATATTAGAAAGAACTTTTTTAGTGTCAGAGTGGTTGACAAATGGAATGCATTAGGAAGTGATGTGGTGGAGGCTGACTTCATACACAGTTTCAAGTGTAGATATGATCGAGCCCAATAGGCTCAGGAACCTGTACACCTGTTGATTGACGGTTGAGAGGCGGGACCAAAGAGCCAGAGCTCAACCCCCGCAAGCACAACTAGGTGAGTACAACTAGGTGAGTACACACACACACACACACACACACACACACACACACACACACACACACACACACAAACACATATATATATATATATATATATATATATATATATATATATATATATATATATATATATATATATATATATATATATATATATATATATAAAGCATGGTGCTCCAAACAGGCTGGCGTATCCAGTACGCTAGCGTGACCATTTACAAAAGTCGTTGATAGCCGAAGCTATTTGACCAACGATCCAAAAGCACTCACAATGGTAAGAGAACACCGATCGTTTTCATCAAATTAATCACTTACTGAGGAGAACGCGAGCCTCAATATATATGAGATTATTCTTATGTAGGGACCTTCGACCTCGAAGAAGACGTTACGCAGCATCCGGGGAAGCCTTGTGGGGCACCCGCGTACACTCACATACTGTCTTCTCGTACCAACCGCCCCTGTATATTGTGTATTTTGTAATTTTCTTTTCTTTAAAACTTCTTTACACAAAAAGGGTTACAACATTGGTTACATGCAGGGTACAAGCCTAATTGTCACAGGTTGTAGAGCTTCTCCAGCTCCTTAGCTGGTGGGCAGGAACCATGGATGCAGTGAGCATTTCCTCCCTGTATCGCCACACTAAGGCGCTGAAAGAGGAAGCTGGCGGCTCTAGGGTCCCTAGTTGTTTCTGTTAGCTTAGAACTCTACTCCTTAAAAAAAAAAACTAGCAGCACTTTCACCCCAGGCACCAGGTGTATCTGAGGCAATGGGGACAAAATTGTGATGGTGATCAAGATCTCTGTATTTACGAGACTTGGCTGCTTCCCGGGGATTGGCAGCACCTCCTGCCTGTGCAGCACTGAAGTCAACATAGGTGTTGGCTAAAGCTGAAACGCAAGTGTAGTCCCACACCAACTGTCTACCATTCTTCCAGGGGTTAACCGTGATCCCGTCTGGGCGACCAACAGGCTCATCAGAGTTGCGGGGCATTAGGCAACGGGGTTCTCTCTCTACTGGACAACCGGCTGTGGAAAGGCTCCTCTTAAACGAGGGATTAGTTCCCCTAGGAAAATTATCTACGAGGTTAAATCAGCGGGAAAAACAATGCTGAATTCTCATTCCTTCCCGTAATGTTCTTGAGTCTTAAGACACGAATGACACTCCTCAACGCCCTTCCAGATAGGACAGTTCCAAGGTCACCCGCGTCTCTCCCCTCACTCTCTCTACCGTCCCATACCAACGTCACAGACACTTATGATCACCATGTGTCCTGGTGAGGGGGACGAACAACTGTACTTTAGCGAGGGTGAGAGGTGTGTGTGTGTCACCTCCAGGCGAGAATATGGTGTAAACGCTTGTATGAAGGGGAAGGGGTGGAATGCATTTATTATTTATTGATTCAGCCATGTCCCTTTGTGTTATGTTATACTTGGTGTCATAGTTTAATACAATGTTATCTTTCTGAATGTGAGGGCATTTTCCTGCGTGTCTTGTATTTACAATTCTACATCTGTTTTGTTTATTATGTTAATATTGATTTCATGAAAGTCTACTGAGGCATTTCAGCTTTGTTTGCCTTTCCTTTCTTTCTCTCTATGGCATTTTGCATCCTTTCTCAGCGGTCTCCTCTTTCTATTTATGTCCCCCCATTCTGTTCTTTCCTCTCTCTGTTTCTCTCTCTCTCCATCCAGCTTTCCGTCTCTTTCACGCTCCTTCCTACCTTTTCCTCTCCCGCCTTCACTTCACACTCCCACTTTCCTACTGCTTGATTCCTCTATCCCTCTCCCTAGCTCCGTCCGTTTATATTTCCACTGTTCTATCCTACCTCTTTCACGCCTCTCATTCACATCATCCTCAATTTATTCTACCCTCCTTCTCTGTCCTTCCTTTTCTGTTCTTCCCTTCCTCTCCCTCCTTTCTCTCCCAATCTTCCTTTCTACCTAAAAAAAATTTTCTCCCTCTCCCTTTCCCCTGTCCCCTCCCAATCTCCTGGCATCTGGCCGCCTTGCACGTCTCCAGAGGGAGGAGTCTGGTCAGGCGAATCTACTTCCAGGCAACAAACGTCCCCGGGCTCTATAAATTTTCCAGCCAGTGGTTTATATTGGTTTAACAGAAAGAGATCCGGGCGTAGTGGGAGCCAGGATGTGTGTGCTTACTCCGAGCGCGAGACTGCGGAGATGGTCGTTGGGTTGCGTTTGGCGTTGTCTAAGAAATCTGCCGAGTTTACGAGGCGTTTGCTAGATGCGTTCGGCTTTGCTCGATTCTTTGCCGATGCTGTAGATTTGTTTGTTTTTTTTGGCTCGTTTGGCGTGTTTAATGCAGCTTCATTCGTGTTTAATGTGACGTGAGTGTTAGTTCGCTGGAAGCGTTTGACGTCGCTTGAGACGTTTATTGCCCGTGTTTGGTATTGTCTGAGGCTCGACGTGTTTGTCATTGACTGGTGTGCTGTAAACATTTATTTACAGTACTTTTTTTGTGTGTGTGTTTTAATGTTTGTTAGAAGTGTTTGGGCCGTGTGGGGCGCGTGCTGCTGGGCTCCTCAGTGATGCTTCTGCCCGGACTCGTACTGCCGAGCACTGTTACTCAGTTGCTTGCTTGCTGCACGTCTGTGGGACAATCGGATCCGCAGCAGACGTCGAGTGTTTTCTCATTCAAAGGGCGGCAGGCCTCTGTTGCAGAAATAGGACGAAAAGCGTCTTTCCTTCACAGCATGATGAGGTGTGCTAGGGGCTCGTTTGTCAAATATTACTGTAGTACCTCCTGAGTGCACTCATAGCAGTAGCTTTGACTTACACACCGAAGTCCATGAATGGTCGCTGGGATAAGAGAATATATTCCAGGAGAAAGTGACTGAACTTAAAAAAAAAAAAAAGAGTCCCTTGTTAATATGACGTAGTGAGTGAGCGCTGAGTTATCACTCACCACATTATCAACCCAACCCGTCCTCTTAACTATATAACAGGTCACAGATTGTTTAAGTGTCGATAACCAACGTTATCTACTACGATAATCTACCAACGATAATCTACTTATGAAAAGAATCTGCTCATAAAATAATATTTACGTTTTCTATGCATCGGACTCGATGGGGGTTAGGTAGGTGGGTGGCTTGGGTTGGTACGCATCGGGTTATATAGCTTATGGTTTGGATTTTGCATGGAAACGCGTCGGGGGTTTAGGCCTTACATCGGACCCAGTCAGCTATACCACGTGGTATAAGTGATTGGAATCTATATATATACCCATTGTCCTCCGAAGTCGTATATACAAGTCTATCCATACTTCCTGTTCCATTATTGCCCTGTTTGTCATCTTGAACCTTACTGCGATGTCTTTGTACTTCAACAGTTATCATTAAACTCCTATTTCAGTTCCCTTTAGACTCGGATATTATTGTATTTGTTGTTTCGATCTTTTAATAACTCAATCTTATTTTATTTCAGGTATTATAACAGTTCTTTGTACCGTCTATTTTGTTGTTAGTTCAGACAGTCTGAAGCACAAGTCTGACACGACAGTCATCATATAAAAATATTTCCAAGTTTTATGAATTGTTCTTTGAAGAGATCCGGACAACAACGGTATATTGTTGTATTCCATTTTATTGTATTATTGTACTGTATCTTTGTATTCCACTTTATTGTATTATTGTACTGTATCTTTGTATTCCATTTTATTGTATTATTGTACTGTATCTTTGTATTCCATTTTATTGTATTATTGTACTGTATCTTTGTATTCCATTTTATTGTATTATTGTACTGTATCTTTGTATTCCATTTTATTGTATTATTGTACTGTATCTTTGTATTCCATTTTCCGGAATTATTGTAATCGATTTTAACGTATAAACTAACTCCATCGGTCTACGCTATCACGAGACAACCAATCTTCACAAGGAATACTCATCCCTTTCTACAAATTTTAAAACACTCACTGACGCTCTAACTCATCAATTAAGGCGTCATAAAATAGACATACATCAATCCCTTCACTTCCCCCACACCACATTGACACACAATAAATATGAAACAAAACTCTGAATTAAATAAACCCATTCCGATAACATGCAACAAATTAATCAACACATCCTCAACCTGAGGATATATAACATAATTAGGGCCAATGGTGGGTAAGAAAGAGGAGGGAGGACCTTCGACAAGCCACTGGCTTCCTGTCCTCAGGTAAATCAGGTTAATAATATAATCCTGGACACCAGTACACCGACTGTTTCCACAGTAAACTAAACCCCGTCAAAGGCTTTGTGTTGACTCTCAGCTCGTTAAGACCGCCAAGGAGCAATTATGAGAGATTGGAACTCCTGTGAAAGAATTATGTGAAAGAAATTGAAAAGTAGACCACTGAAAGGTCAGACGAGAGCTTATGAAACTACTTATCATATCCGTCAGGTGGTGGATCCGTCCACTCTAGAACCATATTCCACCACTTAGAAAGCACTATACCACAATTTAGCGATCTCTATGCCACCATCGTCGTGCTCCATCTTAGACCATTATCAAGTCATGTGAAGAAAGAGTGGTAGAGAATGTCAATATATGAGTATTTAAGGTCAATCTGAGGTCTTAGGCGAGGAAATAAGAATGAAACTATTGCAAACCTTTCTTGTGAGATAGACCATAAAACCAGATCGCATAAGACTAATTCCTTGAAATGAGTCTCTAATTCCTTGAAATTAGACTCTAGAAATTAGATTGTAATTCCTTGAAATATGACTGTAATTTCTAGTTCCCAATTCAAATTTCTAGACACTAATTCCTTGAAATTAGACTCTAATTCCTAGAAATTAGACTAATTTCTATAAATTAGTCTCTGATTCCTTGAAATTAGACTCTGATTTCTAGAAATTGGACTCTGATTTCTAGAAATTGGACTCTGATTTCTAGAAAATAGACTCTGATTTCTAGAAATTAGACTCTGATTTCTAGAAATTAAACTCTGATTCCTTGAAATTAGACTCTGATTTCTAGAAATTAGACTCTGATTCCTTGAAATAAGACTCTGATTCCTTGAAATCAGATACTGATTCAGATGAAATCAGACTCCGATTCCTTGAAATCTGACTCTAGTTCCTTGAAATCAGACTCTAATTTCTTGAAATCAGACACAGATCAGAGAATGTCAATATATATAAGGTAACAATATGAGGTCTTAGGCGAGGAAATAAGAAT
This sequence comes from Procambarus clarkii, assembly GCF_040958095.1. Taxonomy (NCBI): domain Eukaryota; kingdom Metazoa; phylum Arthropoda; class Malacostraca; order Decapoda; family Cambaridae; genus Procambarus; species Procambarus clarkii. Next base: position 51,136,615 of record NC_091159.1, read on the forward strand.
GAAACTATTGCAAACTTTTCTTGTGAGATTGACCATAAAACCAGATCGTATAAGACTCTAATTCCTTGAAATTAGACTCTAGAAATGAGATTGTAATTCCTTGAAATATGACTCTAATTTCTAATTCCCAATTCTAATTTCTAATATCTAGACACTAATTCCTTGAAATTAGATTGTAATTCCTAGAAATTAGACTAATGTCTAAAAATTAGACTCTGATTTCTAGAAATTAGTCTCTGATTCCCTGAAATTAGACTCTGATTTCTTGAAATTAGACTCTGATTCTTTGAAATTAGATTCTGATTTCTAGAAATTAGACTCTGATTCCTTGAAATTAGATTCTGATTTCTAGAAATTGGAGTCTGATTTCTTGAAATTGGAATCTGATTTCTAGAAATTAGACTCTGATTCCTTGAAATCAGACACTGATTCTTTGAAATCAGACTCTGATTCCTTGAAATCAGACTCTAATTCCTTGAAATCAGACTCAGATCAGAGAATGTCAATATATAAGGTAACAATATGAGGTCTTAGGCGAGGAAATAAGAATGAAACTATTGCAAACTTTTCTTGTGAGTTAGACCATAAAACCAGATCGCATAAGAGTCTAATTCCTTGAAATTAGACTCTAGAAATTAGATTGTAATTCCTTGAAATATGACTCTAACTTCTAATTCTCAATTCTAATTTCTAGACACTAATTCCTTGAAATTAGACTCTAATTCCTACAAATTAGACTAATTTCTAGAAATTAAACTCTGATTTCTAGAAATTAGACTCTGATTCCTTGAAATTGGACTCTGATTTCTAGAAATTGGACTCTGATTTTTAGAAATTAGACTCTGATTCCTTGAAACTAGACTCTGATTCCTAGAAATTAGACTCTGATTCCTTGAAGTCAGACTCTGATTCCTTGAAATCAGACTCTGATTTCTAGAAATTAGACTCTGATTCCTTGAATTCAGACTCTGATTCCTTGAAATCAGACTCTAATTCCTTGAAATCAGACTCTAATTCCTTGAAATCAGACTCTAATTCCTTGAAATCAGACTCTAATTTCTTGAAATCAGACTCTAATTTCTTGAAATCAGACTCTTATTCCTTGAAATCAGACTCTAATTTCTTGAAATCAGACTCTTATTCCTTGAAATCAGACTCTAATTTCTTGAAATCAGACTCTAATTTCTTGAAATCAGACTCTAATTCCTTGAAATCAGACTCTAATTCCTTTAAATCATAATCTATTTCCTTGAAATAAGACTATTTCCTTTAAATTAGACTCCAATTCCTTTATTCTAATTCTTTAACATAAAGGTGAACACACCGCCCTGTATACCCTCCTTGAGAATCCTCTACCAATTCTGCGTTGTCCAGCAAACTTGGCCACAAACTTGGAAGAACATTTGGGTGAAAGTTGTTTCCAGATATGAAATCAAGACTTAAGTTGAGAACTTTAAACCAATTTCCTTGATCTTTAGTTTTGGGGAAGAAGTTTTGAGTAGATGTTGTTGTTGTTGTGAGGTTTGATATACCTTGATCTTATCTTATCTGATCTTGAACTTATGTGTGCTTGGTTACAGACAAATCTGTTATTAGTGACAATAGAATTAGGTAACAACAGATGACTGTCAAATGGAACACGAGTGCTGTTGAACTTGGTACAGAGGTTGTCTTGTGGCCCTGTTGAGCTTATTACAGAAGTCTGGTGTATTTTGCGGGTCCTCGATCACAACCGAGGAAACCCCGGGTTCATATCAGCGGACAGTAACGGTTAGATACTTTTCCTTTAACCTAATGTCTCTGTTCACCTGACAATATATTAAGTATTCAGGAGTCAGGCGATTTAAGTGTGTGTTTTATCCTGGCTTAGTAAGACGGCGATATGCCTAAATACAGGCCTCTTGTTCCTGACAACGGAAATTAAGTAAGATTAACACCTACCGCGTCACCACTTGGACTGGACGGTAGAGCGACAGTCTCGCTTCATGCAGGTCGGCGTTCAACCCCCGACCGTCCAAGGGGTTGGGCACCATTCCTTTCCTCGCTCGTCCTATCCCAAATCCTTATCCTGATCCCTTCCAAGTGCTGTATAGTCGAAATGGCTTGGCGCGTTCTCCTGATAATTCCCTTCCCTTCCTACCGCGTCCAACTACTTGGGCTGGAACTATCGCCCTCTACTTGGGCAGTAGAGCGACGGTCCTGCTCCTTACAGGTCGGCGTTCAATTCCCGACCGTCCAAGTGGTTGGGCATCATTCCCATCCTCCGTCCTATCCTTCATCATCATCCCCATATTCCATCCAAGTGCTGTATAGTCGTAATGTAATCAATTATTACGATAATCAAGGTAATGAGCGCTCTCTACTGGTGATTACCTGACAAACACGTCTATTGTGTTTGCTTTTGCTGTTGAGAAAGCTTTTACTCAGCAAATCTAGATACTCAGCATCAACTAGAATTATCCACGAAGCAAAGCATTGCTTCGGGTCTCTTTAGAATCTTACATATCGTCAACATGTCCGCCTTATCTCTCCTCTCCAGTCAGTGTTAGGAGACCCACTTCCCACTGCCTTTCCCTATAGGTCAAACCTTTCAGCTCAGGAACGAGCAGCGTTGCATATTATGGGACCTTTTATACATATGACATTAGATTGGTCACGCCAACTGTGTCCTCTGGTCAAGGCACGAAGGGATGGAGTTGTTATTCTGAACGTTCTTCAGGTCATTAAGTCAACACGAGTAGTCAATTGGTCCAATTGGTGTTTTTATGGCGCTAGTTAAAACCAGGTGATTGTTGCTCTTGGATGATACACTTAAGGTAAGTGCAGACGTTGCAAGAAGCACTTTAAGTATTTAGCAGGGACGTTATTACTGTTGAGGTGTGGTTAAGTACTTAACCTAAATGTACTTCAAACCTAGATGGACTCAACCTAGATGGACTCAACCTAGATGGACTCATCCTAGATGGACTCATCCTAGATGGACTCATCCTAGATGGACTCATCCTAGATGGACTCAACCTAGATGGATTCATCCTAGATGGACTCATCCTAGATGGATTCATCCTAGATGGATTCATCCTAGTAAGGCTTATCCTAGATGGACTTATTATAGATGAACTCATCCTAGATGGACTCATCCTAGATGGATTCATCCTAGATGGATTCATCCTAGTAAGGCTTATCCTAGATGGACTTATTATAGATGAACTCATCCTAGATGGATTCATCCTAGATGGATTCATCCTAGTAAGGCTTATCCTAGATGGACTTATTATAGATGAACTCATCCTAGATGGATTCATCCTAGATGGATTCATCCTAGTAAGGCTTATCCTAGATGGACTTATTATAGATGAACTCATCCTAGATGTATATATTCACTCTAGATGTACTCGTTGAGAAGAGCTCGCTTCCTAGCCCTGCCTTTAGTACATTCTTAGTTTAATATAATAAGAACTGACTACTTATTTCATATTTATTTATTTATTAAACTGTACAAGTTTCAAAGGTTTCTTCCGCTAACCCATTGAACTTATTGACGGCTCTAGTACCGAAGAAGTTCTTTCTGACATCTCTGTGACTCGCTTGTGTACGCATCATTATTTTTCTCTGTCTATTTTCTAAAAAAAATATTGATCATCTATGTCCACTCGTTCAGCTGTTGCAAGCTCTGAACAACTTTTTTTGTCAACTTTGCCAATTTCTCTTAGAATATTTCATATCGCTAACATGACCCCCTCTTATCCTTCCTCTCTCCCAGTGTAGGGAAGACCTGTTCCCTCAGCCTTCCTTGTAGGTTAAACCTTTTATCTTAGGATCCAGCCTCCTCGTTGCATGTCACTAGACGTGTTTTTTCTGGTTTTAACTTTGGCTCCAAGCCAGGCTGCATATCCAAGAGTGGGTCTCTCATAGGTTGTGTATAGAGCCTGGAAAGCTCACTTCCTATTTTTGAACAGCAACAGCATCTCTTAAAATTCCTCGCCTAGATTCTGTAAACACAATTGTTGTTGTTATAGATTCAGCTACTGGGAACAAAAAGTTCCAAGTATCACGGGCTATGGTGAGCCCGTAGTGGACTTACCTGGTACAGGAGTTGGGCTGTAACCTGTAAACACAATTAATTGGCAACACTTCCCCATTTACATGAAGATCATAAGCCAAGATAAATTCAGTTTCTTGCAAGACGTTTGTAGCTTATTCTACAGCATCCCCAACCACGATCACAATCATCTGTTTGGGAAATAGATAGCGGGTTTTTTATATCGAGGGTTCTGGAGGCGACCCATGGGGGGGGGGGACGTTCGGATCCTTGTTTTTCCTTGATTTACAGTTGATAGATTGACCATTGGGGCATCTGACATCGTAAATATTGAGGATATATATATATATACATTGAAAGAAGCCATCATTAATTTGTTTACAGTTGTATGTGCGATAAACAGTTGTGTAAGTATGAAGACGTGTGTGTGCGTTGCTCTAATGTGAGAGTATTCGTGAATGTGTTTATGCTTTAGCCTGTTGTGTGTGCGTGAGTGAAGGCGGCGTGTGTGTGTGTTGGAGAGGTAATGTGTGTGTGTGTGTGTGTGTGCGCGTACTAGGGCTTTTTGAGGGGTGTGTGTGTTTATTTGCACGCACATGTGCGTGAGAGTTTTGAACTGAGAACCTTCTCAGGATCAGAGTTTATTGCATGGGTTGTCCTTTGTGACGTATGCTGTAAAAAAATGAACGCTCACACACATACACACACACACACACACACACACACACACACACACACACACACACACACACACACATACACACACACACACATACACACATACACACACACACACACACACACACACACACACACACACACACACAGATGAAGTACTTAATGAAGTACTTAATGAAACAGACAGAGAGAAAGATCTAGGAGTTGATATAACACCAAACCTGTCTCCTGAAGCCCACATAAAGAGAATAACGTCTGCGGCATATGCGAGGCTGGCTAACATCAGAACAGCGTTCAGGAACCTGTGTAAGGAATCATTCAGAATCTTGTACACAACATATGTAAGACCAATCCTGGAGTATGCGGCCCCAGCATGGAGCCGCATACCTTGTCAAGCACAAGACGAAGCTGGAAAAAGTCCAAAGGTATGCTACTAGACTAGTCCCAGAACTAAGAGGCATGAGTTATGAGGAAAGACTGCGGGAAATGCACCTTACGACACTGGAAGACAGAAGAGTAAGGGGGGACATGATCACAACCTACAAAATCCTCAGGGGAATCGACCGGGTAAACAAGGATGAACTATTCAACACTGGAGGGACGCGAACAAGGGGACACAGGTGGAAGCTGAGTACCCAATGAGCCACAGAGACATTAGAAAGAACTTTTTCAGTGTCAGAGTAGTTAGTAAATAGAATGCACTAGGAAGTGATGTGGTGGAGGCTGACTCCATACACAGTTTCAAAAGTAGATATGATAGAGCCCAATAGGCTCAGGAATCTGTACACCTGTTGATTGACGGTTGAGAGGCGGGACCAAAGAGCCAGAGCTCAACCCCCGCAAGCACAATTAGGTGAGTACTATTAGGTGAGTACATACACACACACACACACACACACACACACACACACACACACACACACACACACACACACACACACACACACACACACACACACACATTAACGAGTAAATATACACTAACAATTCACCCACCAAAAATACATAACGCCAGCACACACAGACATACCCACACGCATACATTCATTCACATAAGAATACTCAACTCCCACATCACTTCTCTCTATAACACACAAAACCTCGCAACTTTGCAATATTGCAGTGCATTACGCACTAAACTTTCTCACTAGCGAGCAGAGTCTGCCAAAGAAACACAACCTAATAAAGTAAAGTTCCGCACTGAAGCTGATTATAAGTTGCCACTGACGAGGTAATTTTCCTAAGTCTCTCTAAGTTTCTCGCTACTGCTCCTTCGGGAACGAGGAACCTCTCAAGCTGTTACTTAGTGCTCCCTGTGCTTCATATATTTAGCAGCAAGGTAAGAAAATACATGAAAATATAATTTTGTTTGAAAGATAACTCTGCTCTATTGATTGTTACAGCTGAAAGTATAGTGTGTGTATGCACCGAGTTGTACCCATCTAGTTGTGCCTGCGGGGGTTGAGCTCTGGCTCTTTGGTCCTGCCTCTCAACTGTCAATCAACTGGTGAACAGATTCCTGAGCCTACTAGGCTCTATCATATCTACATTTGAAACTGTGTATGGAGTCAGCCTCCACCACATCACTGCCTAAAGCATTCCATCTGTTAACTACTCTGACACTAAAAAAGTTCTTTCTAATATCTCTGTGGCTCATTTGGGCACTCAGTTTCCACCTGTGTTCCCTAGTGCGTGTGCCCCTTGTGTTAAATAGCCTGTCTTTATCAACCCTGTCGATTGCCTCGAGAATCTTGAATGTGGTGATCATGTCCCCCTAACTCTTTTGTCTTCCAACGAAGTGAGGTTTAATTCCCGTAGTCTCTCCTCGTAGCTCATACCTCTCAGCTCGGGTACTAGTCTGGTGGCAAACCTTTGAACCTTTTCCAGTTTAGTCTTATGCTTGACTAGATATGGACTTCATGCTGGTGCCGCATACTCCAGGATTGGTCTGACATATGTGGTATATAATGTTCTAAAAGATTCCTTACACAAGTTTCTAAAGGCCGTTCTTATGTTAGCCAACCTGGCATATGCTGCTGATGTTATCCTCTTGATATGAGCTTCAGGGGACAGGTCTGGCGTGATATCAACCCCCAGGTCTTTCTCTCTCTCGGACTCTTGAAGTATTTCATCTCCCAAGTGATACCTTGTATCTGGTCTCCTGCTTCCTACCCTTATCTTCATTACATTACATTTGCTTGGGTTAAACTCTAACAGCCATATGTTCGACCATTCCTGCAGCTTGTCCAGGTCTTCTTGAAGCCTCAAGCTGTCCTCCTCTGTGTGTGTGTGTGTGTGTGTGTGTGTGTGTGTGTGTGTGTGTGTGCTCACTTTCTACAAGGTAAAACACAATTCTAAATGCTTTACCCTTGTACTGCATACACCATTTATTACCAACAAAGACAAAACCCCCTTACCATTACCTGCTCTAGGCATAGCTTTTCACAAAACTCTTATGTATAATACTAATTTATATTTATCAAACTATCATAGTTATTATATAGCACGATACTTATTTTTAGAAAAGCGCCTTTGGAGACGATCTCACTTAAGAAAAACTGAACTCTAGGATGTATTACGAGAAGCATAGACCGAAGATCGGTTGAGGCAAGCATACCCCCAAGGCTGGGTTTAGACAAGCACAGCCTGAGAATGTGATGTGATAGTTATGTTTGTAGTTGTGATGATGGTGGTAGTTGTGATGGTGGTGGTTGTGAGAGCACTGGAGTATGTTGTGACGAACATTTAAACTCATTCATCATTATTGATTCACAAAATTCAATGAACCCTTATCTTTCTGTTATACTCTGTATCGGACCCCCGCTAGATGTGCAGGGGTCCTGTAGGTCACGTGTCGTGGCCCCGTCTCAAGCATAATGCTGCGAGAGGGGGAAGTCTCTTCCGAAGCATAACATGTTTATTTACTACATTGTTTTGCTCAGATTGATACATTAAGGTGTTCACTATTGTGTGTCGCCTTGATTGATGCATACGCACCCTCTCTGGCTATTATGAAGCACAGATTGATGCGTCCCGGCTATCATTATTTTGTACGCTGCTGCGTGCATAAAAACCTTCATGTTTTTTTATTTTTGGTGTTGGGTTTAAGGTTTTTTTAAACCGCCTGAAAGGTAATTAAGGCCCTACAGTACTGATCAAACGTGGCTCTCTCTGATTGGTCAGGAGGTTCGATAGAAAAACATTTATCATATCTGAACGGCTTTTTTGCGGTCCTCCCCTGAATGGGATTAATTTGGAATTTCCGACGCTTGAATCTTTTTATAGAAGCACTGTAGGTCATTCTACCTACAAATGGAAACACGCACGCATATAATAAATATCCTATATACTATATATAGGACTTTTGTTCTTCCCAACCATTTGGGGTGGACGGTAGAGCGACAACCTGGCTTCCTGCAGGTTGCCGTTCAATCCCCGACCGTCCAAGTGGTTAGGCATCATTTCTTTCCCTCCGTCCCATCCCTAATCCTTATCCTGACCCCTTGCCAGTGCTACATAGTCGTAATGGTTTGGCGCTTTCTCCCCTGATAGTTCCCTTTCCCCCTTGTTGTTTTTCTTTTCTGTTGTTATCACTTTTGTCTCTTTTTTTCACCTTATTCTTGAAACATTGTAACTACCTATATGTTCAGATGGATTACAGCTGGGTGGCTAATTCATTCATCTATTGAACCGTCCTCAGGTTGAATAGATTCATTCCATCCGCATTGATGCATTCGTTAATTTTTTACATGCTGTTCATTCAAAATAGGAATGTTCTCAAGTAAAAATTTAAAATGGTTATATATTAACATATTGTGCATATTTAGGCGTGGGTGAGGTTAGGTTCAGTGGTTAGGTTCTGTAGGCAATTATTTGTATTCTGTCCTCAGGCCAGGCTCGTTAAGGCGGCGGACGTCCCCAGAGACAAATTCGTCTATTTTAACGTATTACGTATTAAAATTAAGTTTGTTCTCCCTATATAAATGAATATTAATACATTAAAGTTCTATGTATAGCTAGGCCTAGACAACGTTAAGTTAGGTGTTTAATAAGGTTCTGCTGTGATTATCTGAATTACGAGGGTAGAGCAGTTATAAAATTACGAATCAAACAAAGGACATGAGCGAAGCACTGTTCGGAAAATGTTCGAACGTCATTAAGTGTGAGTCGTGTGTATTTGGCGGCTGCGGGAATGGACATTTGGCCTCTGGGGATGAGGACGGCTTCGAACACAACATGCCAGATGTCACGACATTTCAAAATTATAATGTGTAATATCGAGGCGTAAAGTATCCACTGTAGTGCTTTAAGTTCTCTCGAATCATGATGATATTTACGAAGCTCTTGTTAAGGGGGCGATGTGCTTCAGTCATTGACCTCTGAGTGGCCTCGGGCAAAGTGTAATATTTGAGCCTATGCTTGAGGGGCCCCGGCTGGAGCATAGCGGGAGCGTCGAGTGCTGCATAAGGCCAAATGAAGACTAATGAGCGGCTCTGAACTCTGCGGGGCCCCGGATGAAGCATAGTGAATGTCTCGGAGCAGTCCCGGATGAAGCATAACGACTAATGTCGGTGAGGCCCCACATGAAGCATAACGACTGTCTCGGCGAGGCCCTACATGAAGCATAACGACTATCTCGGCGGCCCTGCATGAAGCATAACGACTGTCTCGGTGAGGCCCTGCATGAAGCATAACGACTGTCTCGGTGAGGCCCTGCATGAAGCGTAACGACTGTCACGGTGAGGCCCTGCATGAAGCGTAACGACTGTCTCCGTGAGGCCCTGCATGAAGCGTAACGACTGTCACGGTGAGGCCCGGTATGAAGCATAACGACTGTCTCTTGCGTGATTTTGGAGGGAAGTGAAGACGAAGGAGACAAGACGGACCAAGACGTTCCAAGTTTATTTCAGGGAGGAAAATGGAAATCTTGGATAATGTGTTGATGGAAAGGAAATACGAGATCCCGCGGTGAATTGTAGAGCAGCAGCTGCGAGCCCCACTCTCTCTCTCTCTCTCTGTCTTTCTCTCTCTCTCTCTCTCTCTCTCTCTCTCTCTCTCTCTCTCTCTCTCTCTCTCTCTCTTTCTCTCTCTCTCTCTCTCTCTCTCTCTCTCTCTCCCTCCCTCTCTCTCTCTCTCTCTCTCTCTCTCTCTCTCTCTCTCTCTCTCTCTCTCTCTCTCTCTCTCTCTCTCCCTCTCTTTCTCTCTCTCTCTCTCTCTCTCTCTCTCTCTCTCTCTCTCTCTCTCTCTCTCTCTCTCTCTCTCTCTCTCTCTCACTCTCTCTCTCTCTCTCTCTCCCTCTCTTTCTCTCTCTCTCTCTCTCTCTCTCTCTCTCTCTCTCTCTCTCTCTCTCTCTCTCTCTCTCTCTCTCTCTCCCCCCCTCTCTCTCTCTCTTTCTCTCATATTCCCTCACGTTCTCCCATAGGATTATTAATAATAATTCATTGTATTCTGGGGGGACAGGGAGCCACTGTATATTGCTAGGCTTTAATCTAGGTCAACACTCCCCCCCTCCCTCCAGGTCGAATTACTATCCGCGCCCAGGATGCAACCCCCTCAACATGCTAACTAACTCCTGAGTTACCTATTTACGGCTAGGTGAACAGATGCATTAGGTGACAGGAAACTCAGCCAACTATTTCTCTCCCACCCGGGATTGAACCAGGAATTTCCGATTTCAATTCTATAACGAAGACTTCCCTGTGCTACCGGGACCCCACACATAAATACACGAACAAACAAACACAAATGTTGACGATAAAAAAGCAACAATGCGAAAGTATTGTTGTATTAAAGTATTAAATACGAAAATATTTAAGGAAATTCCTATTTCAATTCTTCCTTCATGGTCTGACACTGTCATATATATATATATATATATATATATATATATATATATATATATATATATATATATATATATATATATATATATATATATATATATATATATATATGCACCAGAGGTGGTACCCTCACAATTTTATATATATATATATATATATATATATATATATATATATATATATATATATATATATATATATATATATATATATATATATATATATATAAATTTGTGAGGGTACCACCTCTGGTGCCAATGTGGGGACCCATAGCCTCGGAGAAGAAAATAAAAAGTATTCAGAGGAGACCTTGTGGTTTCTCACTGAACACTAATATTATCTTCTCCTACCACCCCCATTCTTTTGTATGTACACATATATATTTGCTTTATTTGAACTTTGTTACAAAAAAGGAGTTACATATAGGTTACAAAGATGGTTATCATAGGTTGTCGAGTTCCTCCAGCTCCTCAGAGGGCGGGCAGGAACCCTGGATGCAGTGCGCATTTCCCCTCTGTATCGCCACGCTGAGGCGCTGGAAAAGAAAGCTGGCAGCTCTAGGGTCCCTTGTTGTTTCAATGAGCCTAGAACCCAGTTCCTTCAAAAAACTGGTAGCACTTTTACCCCAGGCGCCGAGTGTCTCAGAAACAATGGGGACAAAATTGTAGTGGTGATCCAGTTCTCTATACTTACGGGATTTGGCTGCTTCCCTGTGGGTGGCAGCGCCACCTGGTTGTGCAACACTGAGGTTAATGTAGGTGTTAGCCAGGGTTGATACGCACGTGTAGTCCCATACCAACTGCTTGCCATTCTTCCAGGGGTTCACTGTGATACCATCCGGGCGACCAATAAGAGCATCAGAGTTACGGGGCGTTAGGTAACGGGGCTCTCTTTCAGCTGGGCATCCAACTGTGGTGAGGCTCCTCTTGATGATGTCGTTAACTTCACTGTGCCTCGAGTGCCATCCCCCTGTGCTTTGGCAGAGTAGGCCATGGTGGCCGTACTTGTCAGCCACCACCTCGCCGCAAATACACCTATATCTGGTGTGGATTGGGGCAGCAAAGCGAAGGGCCACAGCAATTCGGAGGGCGTGTGGTGTGAGACGCGTGCCAGTTGCCGACATTGGGGTTGCTAACAGGAAATCCCCTGCATGTGGGGCTGCTACTGCTGTGAGGCGAGCAATGTCGTGTTGTGTTGTTGCAGCACCCAGGCACTCTGCAGCAACTTGGTCTATATATATATATATATATAAATATATATATATATATATATATATATATATATATATATATATATATATATATATATATATATATATCATCCGGGTATATATATATATATATATATATATATATATATATATATATCATCCGGGTATATATATATATATATATATATATATATATATATATATATATATATGTATATGATCATACAAGTATATATATATATATGTGTATGATCATATAAGTATATGATCATACTTCATAGGATCAATTCTATAGTATGACTGCCGAGTTCCTTGTCCGAAACTCGGGAAGGAATCACACAAACATATATACATATATATATATATATATATATATATATATATATATATATATATATATATATATATATATATATATATATATATATATATATATATATATATATGTCGTTGAATATAACCGAAAGGGTAACATTAATGATTCTAACACGAATCTTCTAAATCTTTCTTACGTTTTTCTTCACTGTCGAGGGTAGCTGAAAAATTAACTCTCCAAAGTTCATTTTCACACTTTATTTATGGTCCGACGCCTAGAAGCGTTTTGCAAGACACTTTTTACGTTTTCAAAGACAATTTTTACATACTCTGTTTCATGATTATATTCTTTTTTTTAGGTGAGATGATATGACACAAATGTTTTTGGGTGAGGTGACAGGACACAAATCAATGGATGATTTGCGTGTTTTCTCTTCTTGCTTCTGTGTTGGTTCAGGGTCATGAAATGGGTAGAATGTAATTATGTGTTAATTGGCTGATGATTGCTGGTGTTGACTTTTTGATGTGTAGGACCTCGCTGATGTCGAGTCTCCTGCTGTCGCTGTATCTATCGATAATTTTTGTGTTGCTTGTTAAGATTTCTCTGGTGATGGTCTAGTTGTGTGAGGAGATTATATGCTCCTTGATGGAGCCCTGTTGTTTGTGCATTGTTAATCGCCTAGAAAGAGACGTTGTTTCTAGCCTTTAAAACTGAGATCTTTGGGGCTGACAGTCCCCAAGTGGGCATGTGAAGGCAAAGACGACGGTGGTTTCTTTCAAGGCGTTCTGTTTGGTGTCTGGAGAGTTCTTCATGAGTAGTTTGGCCATTTTTTTGTTTTTGTAGTAAATTGTCAATTGTAGCTTCTGATTTTTGTCTGTAAGGATAACGCTCATATAAAAATATCTTTCAGGACACTTTCCTCCGTTTTATGAGCCGACGAAAAGAAGTTCCTGTAAAACAGTCTAATAGGGGATACAAGTGTTGTGTTAGTGGACTCTTCAGAGGTCGCATGGCGTTTCACCTTTCTGTTAATGACGTCTTCAACATAATTGTTAGAGAAGCCATTGTTGACTAGGACCTGCCTTACCCCTACAGAGTTCTTCGTCGACCTGCTTCCAACCAGAGCTGTGAGTAAGTGTCCGGTCAACTTTAGCGTTGACAACACTCCTCTTGTACCTGTCTGGGAAGTCACTATTGGCATTCAGGCACATTCCTATGTTCTTTTCCTTAGTGTAGACAGCAATGAGGACGCCACCACTCCTTTTCGTGACTGTTACATCTAGAAAGGGAAGTTTTCCATCACTCTCCATCTCGTAAGTGAAACTTAACACCGAATTTTGCTCGAATGCCTCCCTCAGCTGCTGCAATCATCTGACATCAGGTACCTGCATAAAAATGTCGTCAACGTACCTGCAGTATATGGCGTACATGTCAACTAAGACCCTCTGCTCTATGGTACTCATGTAGAAGTTCGCAAACAAGACACCTAGGGACGCCTGTTTACCAACGTGCCAGTGGACGAAACAATCAGGATGTTGATGGACAGAGTGTATCGTGATCTGGCTTGTACCTCTCTAGACACACCAGAGAGTATATGGAGGAAGTTACTCGAAGTCTGAACTAAAGAGACACCCTTCTTGAGCCCAGATGGGCACATGTATAAGCAAGTAGATGGGATCGCCATGGGTTCTCCCCTAGGTGTCCTGTTTGCGAACTTCTACATGGGTACCATATAACAGAGGGTCTTAATTTATATGAACTTGAAACCCGCCGTATACTGCAGGTATGTTGACGAAATTTTTATGTGTTGCTATAACTATGTTTAGGATAACTATACACGGGAAATGGAACGACACCTGGCGGACACAGCAGCTTACCACTGGATCACAAACCAAGATGCTGCTCTGAAGAACACTCTGATAAGGAGCTGGAATCTAGTCCTCAAGTTTATTTTAAAATAAAGCCCAATACGAGAATAGTGGGATCATGCAAGCAAGGGCAAGGAACTTTTACATAGCATTTGAGTCTGCCATCCCACACCTTTATCTTCCACCAAAGATTCACAAACCACCGAACGAGATCACAGGAACGTGGCCGGGGAGAGCGGCTACCGGGCACCTACCAGACCGGTAGACTGGATACGTACAGCCCTTCTCAACCCCTTCTACGACTCCTACCAGAACGCCTTCAAGACACAACAGATTTCCTGAACAAGATAGCCAGCATCAGAGGTCCAGTTCCAAGTGAAGCCTGCATTTTCTCAATGGATGTGGTATCGCTCTACCCAAACATACCACAGAGAGAGGCAGCTAGCCAATGTGGTATCAATCTTTTTTGATGAAGACAAACACAAAATTACCCGACAACTACGAGAAGCGGGAGTATGGAGGCCGCCTCACAGACAGTTATTGGAGGAAGCAATACTCCATGTAATGAGGGATACCCTCCTTCAATTCGATAGTAAGGCATATAGACAGACGAAGGGCACTGCCATAGGAGCGTCCAGTAGCGTAGCTATTGCTGACATCTGTATGCATGTAGTATTTGAAAGGGACAGATTCCACAGAGAAGACGCCCCAGCAGTGTACTACAGATATATAGACGATATCTTTGGAGTCATGGCAGGAGGACTCCCACGTCTAGAGGGTGTCTTTGCCTGGGCGAACACAGTCCACGGCAACCTCAAATTTACCCCTTGAACACCACGACACCACAATAAATTTCCTGGACACCACGCTGTACGTGGACGAAACAACCCGACACCTGAACACGAAGGCGTATTACAAACCTACGAACCTTCACACATACTTGAAGTTCGACTCATGCCATCCGCTAGCCCTAAAGAAATCATTACCCTTCTCCCTAGGATTACGCCTTAAAAGAATAAACAGCAAGGACGAAACTCTCTACCCCCAGGTAGGCGACCTGTGGGAGATGTTCAGGTACAGAGGTTACCCTGAGGAAACGCTGAACCACGCCCGAGAGAAACTACGAGGGAAGACCAGAGAACAACTTCTCAGGCCCCCAGCCCCACGGTTGGAGGATAGGAGATGGATCCTCCCTACCCTGTTTATTCTGGTTTTGCTGGGAAACTAAAACACAAACTCTCAGATGTATGGACCTGGATGAGGGAGACATACAGTGACCACCCCTCTTGGGAGAATTTCCCGCAAAATCCACCAA
>NC_091159.1:51161883-51229383 GCF_040958095.1 Procambarus clarkii
TATATATATATATATATATATATATATGTTGTTGTCTACAATCTTTGGACAACACCCACCAGTGGGCCTCGAACCCAGAAAGCACAACTACCTTCCAGTAGCTGCCATAACTAGTACGCCTTAACCCACTACACCATCAGACCCTACAAAAGAAGTAGAGACTTCGAGATATATATACACCTCAAATATCTCCACTTCCTGAGGGCACTAGACAAGTGAGAGCCCTGTTGCATAAGCAACAGGGCTCCATTAAGGAACATATAATCTCTTCCCACAACCAAACCATCGCCAGAGAAATCCTAGTAAACAACACAGAAATCATCGATAGATACAGCGATAGCAGACGGCTTGACGTTTGCGAGGCACTACACATCAAAAAGTCAACACCAGCAATCAACAGCCAATTAATGCACAACTATATTCTACCCACCTCAAGACTCCGCTCCAATATAGAAGCATCAAGAAATATGGACCAATAGGCTTTCTACAATCACTTCTATTCAATACCCATTGTTTCGTGTTCTGTCTTGTGTTGATGAATTTAATACCCTATTAAATACCACCTCACCCCATCCACCTCACTCAAATGTAGATATAAACAAATCGGAGATGTGTAAGTTCTATTCAGTTGTGTATGTGTAACTAAAGTCTTTGAAAATGTAATAAGTTTTACGAAACGCGCTCAAGTTTCGCGTCAGACTAGAAATAAAAATGAATTTTGGAGAATTGATTTTTGAATTACCACCAACAGTGAAAAGAAATGTACGAAAGATTGAGAAAATTCGTGTTAGAATTATTAATCTTACTTTTTCGGTCATATTTATTAATATATGTCTACAGGAAAGACTGCTACCAAAATATACTAATATATATATATATATATATATATATATATATATATATATATATATATATATATATATATATATATATATATATATATATATATATATAACTGAAAACTCACACCCCAGAAGTGACTCGAACCCATACTCCCAGAAGCAACGCAACTGGTATGTACAAGACGCCTTAATCCACTTGACCATCACGGTCCGGTCGTGATGGTCAAGTGGATTAAGGCGTCTTGTACATACCAGTTGCGTTGCTTCTGGGAGTATGGGTTCGAGTTACTTCTGGGGTGTGAGTTTTCAGTTGCATATTGTCCTGGGGACCATTCAGGCTTGTTCGCATATATATATATATATATATATATATATATATATATATATATATATATATATATATATATATATATATATATATATATATATATATATATATATACACACACACAAGACAAAAACAACGGACAAAATATAAAATATTCAAATGCGAAATATACCACAGAGGAAAAGTGTGTGTGTGTGTGTATTCACCTAGATGTGCTTGCGGGGGTTGAGCTCTGCTCTTTCGGCCCGCCTCTCAATTGTCAATCAATCAACTGCTTCTAACTACTATCTTTTTTTTTCACACCCACACACACACACACACACCAGGAAGCAGCCCGTAACAGCTGGCTAACTCCCAGGTACATATTTACTGCTAGGTAACAGGGGCATCAAGTTGAAAGAAATTCTGCCCATGTTGTTTCAGCCGGCCCCAGGAATCGAATCACGGTCCACATGACTACGTATCAAACGTGCTGTCCACTCAATGTGAATGTGTGTGTGTGTGTGTGTGTGTACTCACCTAATTGTACTCACCTAATTGTGCTTGCGGGGGTTGAGCTCTGGCTCTTTGGTCCCGCCTCTCAACCGTCAATCAACTGGTGTACAGATTCCTGAGCCTATTGGGCTCTATCATATCTACATTTGAAACTGTGTATGGAGTCAGCCTCCACCACATCACTTCCTAATGCATTCCATTTGCTAACTACTCTGACACTGAAAAAGTTCTTTCTAACGTCTCTGTGGCTCATTTGGGTACTCAGCTTCCACCTGTGTCCCCTTGTTCGCGTCCCACCAGTGTTGAAAAGTTCATCCTTGTTTACCCGGTCGATTCCCCTGAGGATTTTGTAGGTTGTGATCATGTCCCCCCTTACTCTTCTGTCTTCCAGTGTCGTGAGGTGCATTTCCCGCAGCCTTTCCTCATAACTCATGCCTCTTAGTTCTGGGACTAGTCTAGTAGCATACCTTTGGACTTTTTCCAGCTTCGTCTTGTGCTTGACAAGGTACGGGCTCCATGCTGGGGCCGCATACTCCAGGATTGGTCTTACATATGTGGTGTACAAGATTCTGAATGATTCCTTACACAGGTTCCTGAACGCTGTTCTGATGTTAGCCAGCCTCGCATATGCCGCAGACGTTATTCTCTTTATGTGGGCTTCAGGAGACAGGTTTGGTGTGATATCAACTCCTAGATCTTTCTCTCTGTCTGTTTCATTAAGTACTTCATCTCCTATTCTGTATCCTGTGCCTGGCCTCCTGTTTCCACTGCCTAGTTTCATTACTTTGCATTTACTCGGGTTGAACTTCAACAGCCATTTGTTGGACCATTCACTCAGTCTATCCAGGTCATCTTGTAGCCTCCTACTATCATCCTCTGTTTCATCCTCTGTGTGTGTGTGTGTGTGTGAGGGTCACTGAGCACTGTAAGACTTACGACTCTGACCTCGGAAGGACATTGGTGAATCAGTAGAGCAAACACGACTAATAAGGACCCTGAACCGATTTACAACTTGTCGTCTCTTGCTATTAGGTTCAAGACTCGACCCACGGAGGTCATTATTTACCTAAATTTACTGAACACCACGAAACGTATATAGAGATTTTGCCAAAGGATTCATTGGTTTAATTATAGAAATATATAGTCTCTGGCAGAGGGATTTCAAGTCCAGAAGCACACACATTCGCGCCAACACACGCACACACACACGCACACACACACACACACACACACACACACACACACACACACACACACACACACACACACACACACACATACACACACACAGGAGGAAACTGAGTGCCCAAATGAGCCACAGAGATATTAGAAAGAACTTTTTTAATGTCAGAGTGGTTGACAAATGGAATGCATTAGGCAGTGATGTGGTGGAGGCTGACTCCATACACAGTTTCAAGTGTAGATATGATAGAGCCCAATAGGCTCAGAAACCTGTACACCGGTTGATTGACAGTTGAGAGGCGGGACCAAAGAGCCAGAGCTTAACCCCCGCAAGCACAAATAGATGAGTACACACACACACACACACACACACACACACACACACACACACACACACACACACACACACACTGGTACGGCCACTATGGGTCACAACCGGGTTCTTTGATGGTAGAACCAAAATGATCGTATCTGACCCCAAGTCGGTAGTACGCTTTCAAGAAAGTGGCTATGTAGTGCATAAAAAAGGGAGGAGATGAACAAAACCCTGTTCCTTTTGTCAATGTATTTAATATCTCTCCACCACCGTTAAGTATATATATGTACACCGTCACCATAAATAATATATAAAGAACAGATAGCCTATTACTACACCTATGTACAATCCTTTCGCTCAGGATATCAAACGTGTTCACGTGCAGAGTTCATCAATCGACAGTGTTTCTTCACTGTCCAGTAGCGTATCCAACCTTACTGGGAAGAACACTGGTGAGGTCACCTGTACGTGGGCCAGCCCACTGACAGTGTCATGAGGTGCCTGTACCCCCACGACCGCTCTCCAGCTACTCGCTGGCGGAGTACCTCAGCCACACGCTGAGCGGGGGTCACAACACAGGGGTAGCGATCCCCTGGCAGCAGTCTCTAGCGACCAGCTAGCAGCATTACTCAACAGGAACCTCCCTGTCGTCAGTCTGTCCCTTAAGCCAGTCCCAAAGGTACGCCGATCTTGTCAACACTAAAGCACCAGCAGCTACCACACTGCTTCATCGGCGGCGGCTTACTTGGTCGTTTCCAGGACCATGTAGGGAGACTGTGGACTGCCCAAGATGAACTGCCGTCTCCAGTATCGCTGCCCCCAGACGTCACCTCTGTGGACACAAGGCCTTGGCGATACTGGTGAAACTAGGAACTACTACTTACCCACTGGGGAGGTGACATTGTGCTCTGTAGCACACACTAGGTGGCGCTGGTCTTGATGCATCACCTCACCAGAGGTCACTCACAACGACCCCTCTGGCTGACCAAGGCAGGAATCTTTAGCCATTTGCAGGTACTAGATAACCACCACCAGATGGCATTGTCCCACATTATGTACTATTCCCGGGGAGTTCGGGTGCGGACTCTTAGATGGCGCTGGAACTGCCACTCTACCCTCCCTGACAAGGGCGACGAGTCCGTAACACCTCCCCACCAAAAGGAATTTGGTTTGGTCCTAAAAGAAAAAGAAAATTAGGCGTTCAGATGCGTGACAACGCATCTGCTACTATGTTATCCACTCCTTTGACGTGCTCGATCTGGAGGGGATATTGTTGGAGATGTAGACTACCATCTGGTGAGGAAGATTCTTCTGTCTGAACTGGGCGAGGAACTTGAGAGGGTTGTGGTCAGATCGTACGAGGATAGGATGGATATTACAAGTATACTTCAAAATGCTGGACGGAACTGATTAGGGCCAACGACTCTATCTCTATCACTGAATAGTTGAGCTGACCTGGGGGTAAACTTTTTAGAATAGTAAGCTACAGGATGTTCCACCCCTTTTTCATCTATCTATCCACTCATCTACTTATTTATATATTCATATATTCATTCATTTATCCATCTTTCTATCCATCTATAGGTATATCCGTCCATGCATATATGGCCCTTTATCTGTCCTTCCATTTGTCTATCCATCTATCCGTCTATCCACCTATGACTTTCTTAATGAGATTTAAAGCTAACATAAAATTTTTATCTAACCTAACCTAACGTAACCTAACCTGACCTAACCTGACCTAACCTAACCTAACGTAACCTAACCTGACCTAACCTGACCTAACCTGACCTAACCTGACCTAACCTGACCTAACCTGACCTAACCTAACCTGACCTAACCTGACCTAACCTGACCTAACCTGACCTAACCTGACCTAACCTGACCTAACCTGACCTAACCTAACCTAACCTGACCTAACCTGACCTAACCTGACCTAACCTGACCTAACCTAACCTAACCTAACGTAATAAAGTCAGTAATTCATGTTCTTAACATAATGTAATAATATTAATGGGAATAATCCAATTAAAACAAAATTGTAAATAAAGAAAATCCTCTGCATGTTAGGTAAATCTCGGTACTTAGTATACCTCGGGTAAACCTAGAGTATTCAGTCAGGCTTACTCTCTCTCTCTCTCTCTCTCTCTCTCTCTCTCTCTCTCTCTCTCCTCGTCTCTACATATCTTTCAAAACACTCCACTACGGGCTCACCATACCCCGTGCTACTTGGAACTTTTTGTTCTAGGTAGCGAATCTTAAACAACAACAACAACATCTTCATACTTTAGTTCTCCCCTTTCTCCACTTTCCCCCTTTATTCTCCCCCGCCTCTCCACATCCTCTTTATTATTTTTGTTTGTTGCTGCTTCCCTGTTTGAGTACTGATGCTGGGGAAACGTCCATTCCATCCGCGGGAGTCCTGTTTCATCTACGTCCCGGCCTGAGAACGGTTTCCGAGAAAGTTACCGTTCCACCTGCGTTCCCTGCTGCTTGAGTATGCTAGTTGAACCATCTTTCCTGCCTTGCAACACCCTCCTGGCTATTGAACCCAAGCAAACTGCCTACAACTTGCAGCATTTCACGACTGGACCCAAAATCAAACGTGCCTATTTTAGCGAGAAAATTATATCTTTTATCTGAGAAAGTGGGTCCAATTCCACCCAAAAGTATTGTCGTATGCATCACCTCTTGTGCATGACTTTTGTGCATTTAGAGTTGGAGGAGCTTTCCATAAGTCTCTTCCTTAATAATATGCCAAGCTGAAAATATTGAGACTCACTGTCACACACACAAGTGGAACAGGGTTCGGATCCCCCCCCCACACCCCCAGCTTTCACACACAGGTGGGACGGGGTTCAGATCCCCCAACCTTTCACACACAGGTGGGACAGGTTAATTATCTTGTCATCAGTATCATAAATACTCTAAACAGTTGTCAGCATAATTGCTATTGATCTCTTAACTAATAATTATCATTATCAGCTTAATAATAATAATCCATTACCAATTACAATGTTGATATCATCAAGAATATTAGTCACAGTATTATTTGTATAAATGGTTATTAATAATAATTTTTAGTTACTGGTAATTAAATTATTATATAAATTATTATTATTTTTAATTGA
The DNA here is from genome assembly GCF_040958095.1 of Procambarus clarkii. Lineage (NCBI taxonomy): Eukaryota > Metazoa > Arthropoda > Malacostraca > Decapoda > Cambaridae > Procambarus > Procambarus clarkii. The sequence goes on from NC_091159.1 coordinate 51,168,178, forward strand.
GAAAATAGGTAGGAGCCGTGAAAAGGATTCGAACCTGTGCTGTAGGTAGTTAGGAGTACTCAGAAAAATCAGGTGAAATACAATGTCGCTGCCAGCTCCCAGAACCACCAGGCAAGCGGATCAATCGCGGAAAATGCGGTGAACCTGGCACTCAGTCCGGGGGATAATCACTGTACTTCTGATCGCGTCCAGAATTGCTGCCTTCACGAAATATTGCAGAAATAATGAGAGCCTCCTGATGGGGGGAGTTGGTGAGCCTTGAGTACCTACGGATTGTAAACTACGTGAGTGTACTCAGCAAGTGAGGTGTACTGTACCAGGCAGGTGAGTGCCATACAAGTGAGGTATACTGTTTAAATGAGTTTAATACAGGTGAGGCATACAATACAAGGAAGGAATACTGTGATGGTGAGTTACACTGTATTAGTGAGGTATTTTTTTGTTACCTGTGAAGTATACTGTAGAGGTGAGAAAACTCTGCAGGTAAGGTACATATGGTCCCCCGTCCGGTGTACCCCATGGTCCCCCCCGGAACCTCTTGAATACCCTGAGGGCCGCTGGGGACCCTCAGAGAGACTGGGAACCCTTAGAGCCGCTAGGGTTCGAGACCCCGGGGTCCTCCCAGAACCCGCAGTCTTAAGAAAGCTCGTCTTCTCCAGTTCTCTCATCATCAAAGTTGTGTACGAACCTAACCTAACCTAACCCCACTTAACTGAACCTAACCTAGCCGAACTGAAGACACACGAATAGATAACGGCCTGGTCGGGTTTGGTCGACATGGACAGGTCGGGATGGGTGGTCACGGCCAAGTCATGGTTGGAAGGTGACGACCATATGTCGGATTAGTAATTAAGATAAAGTGTAATGTATTTGAAAGATATGCTGCCATTCTTCTCTCTCTCTCTCTCTCTCTCTCTCTCTCTCTCTCTCTCTCTCTCTCTCTCTCTCTCTCTCTCTCTCTCTCTCTCTCTCTCTCTCTCTCTCTCTCTCTGTGGTCCACTTCCTCACTAATGAAGGTGCTCGCATTAAGTAAACAGTGCCTGACCCCATAAAACATGATTACCACACCTGTTGCAAATGGAGTGAGTGCCAGACCAGATAACACCCTCTCTCTCTCTCTCTCTCTCTCTCTCTCTCTCTCTCTCTCTCTCTCTCTCTCTCTCTCTCTCTCTCTCTCTCTCTCTCTCTTTCTCTCTCTCTCTCTCTTTATCTCTCTAACTCTCGAGAAAAAGAGAAGCTCTGCAAAGATAGTTATCTACCGACATCAACATAGTAAGCCATAAAAATAGGAAGCTGGAAAAGAAAGTAATTAAAGGAAACATAATTTATTTACAAAACGTATAGTAAGCATTAGAAAGAATTTGTGGCGACAATTTGTTTGCGGTGACGTCATAGCAAACAGTGAAAGTTTTTTTCAATGTCATAACTGACTATATCGACCAACTATAACAGGCTCTAGAGACTGTGCCAATAAGCAGCGTTTTTGTGCAAACTCATAAAATAGAGCAATTGCATAGCCGAATTAACTGTTATGCTCGGTTATTAACAACAGTTAATTAACTAGCGCGATGCAACAAATTAAGAGAACATCTGAACCAACAATAAAATATGCACATACAAATATAAATATAAAGGAATGAGCATTGTGGCACAAGGGTAGGCAAAATGGCGTCCCTATAAATATATGTGTATTGTTTATACGAACCCGATAATAGGACTAATAGGGAGAACCTATGGAAAATTAGCCCGTGAACAGACAGACTGACAGACAGACAGCATTAACCAGGGCCCAGATTCACGAAGCAGCTACGCAAGTACTTACGAACGTGTACATCTTTCCTCAATCTTTGACGGCTTTGGTTACATTTATTAAACAGTTTACAAACATGAAAACCTCCCAATCAACTGTTGTTATTGGTATAAACAGCTTCCTGGTGCTTCGGAGCTCATTACTGTTTAATAACTGTAAACAAAGCCGCCAAATGCAGGCGACGAGTCACAATAACGTGGCTAAAGTATGTTGACCAGACCACACACTAGAAGGTGAAGGGACGACGACGTTTCGGTCCGTCCTGGAAAAATCGACAATCGAATTGAGAATGGTCCAAGACGGACCGAAACGTTGTCGTTCCTTCACCTTCTAGTGTGTGGTCTCGTCAACAAAGCCGCCAAAGATTGAGAAAAAATGTACAGGTTCGTAAGTGCTTGCGTAAATGCTTCGTGAATCTGGCCCCTGAGCTCAGAGCAGAAAACAAGGCAATAACAAAAACGAAACAGCTGCATCCAACTAGTTACAAGCTATTCCCAACATAAATGTGGCTCACCAACTATTTTTATTTTAATTTTTATCAAATCCTACATTACCGAACCCAACCAAACCAGAACTAACCAATCATCCTACCCAAACCTACCCTAATCCCCCCAAACCGAACCTAACCAAGCTTATCAATCCTAACCTTACCTACTTTAGTGCCTGTATAAGAAATCCTAGCCCCTGGGGGGACACCTATTCGTAGGCCGAATTTAGAACACATATTTATTATACTAGCATTAGGAAACGTTGCGTTTGGTAGATGACAACTAAGTCTCACCCTCTACCACATTAACACTATGAGTACTATATTCCTGAATGTCAGGCCTCGAAATGCTCACTTGTAACGAGTAGAAAACAGCCTTTGACCGTGAAACACATGTGGATGATTTAACAGAAACCTCTAATTTTTTTACAACAGCAGTTCAACTACGCCAGTTGGCAAACGATAGTTCAGCTCAGTCACTGCCTTCCCGCCAAACACACACCGAAACTACGACGTTGGTACAACGTTCGAACAAGTTTTAACACTTCCTAACCAGTTATAACAACCAATATACCAAGTTGTATCAACGTTCTAATACGTCATAAACACGTTAAGCCAAGATGTAACAACTTTATTACAAGTTGTAACAAGCGGAAAGTAGAGACAGTTTCGGTTTGTGTTTCCAGGGTTACGGCGATGTAAGTGAAGAATTATCAGCAACACAAAACCTGGATCACAATGTTTTAATTTGGTGACAAGAAAACAAGGGAATAGACACTTTTATTTGCATGACAGGACTCTGGTGTGACACCTGTCATAATACCGTGTATGACAGTCGTGACAATAATGACAGGCATGATATTCATGACAGGAATGACTGATTTGACAGCTGTTTTTAATGGAATTTAGAATTACGTTTAACATGAAAATTGCGAAATAGAAATTGCAAAGACAAAGGGAGAGAAAGTAAACGAAAGATAAAGAGAAAGTTAACGAAATTGCTGAACTGTGGAGATGGAAAACAAAGTTAACGAGATAATAATTGCAAAAAAAGAGAGTAAAGAGAGAAAAAGGAAAGGGGGGTAGGGGGGGGGGGGTTGTATGACGGGAAATGAAAAGGGTCCAGTTGGAACTGACAGATTTGACGGGGATGCACTCAAAAAGAACACAGAAAGGAAGAGCTGGATAAAGAACCGTCGAAGCAGCAATTAGGTGAGCAAAAAAGGCAAGTCTTGAAAAGGGCAGGCAGCGAGTAGGCAACACTTGAAGGGGTCAGGTAGAGAGTTGGCAACACTTGAAGGGGTCAGGTAGAGAGTAGGCAACACTTGAAGGGGGCTGGAAGAGAGTTGGCAACACTTGAAGGGGTCAGGTAGAGAGTAGGCAACAATTGAAGGGGGTCAGGTAGAGAGTTGGCAACACTTGAAGGGGGCTGGAAGAGAGTTGGCAACACTTGAAGGGATATGGCAGAGAGTTGGCAACACTTGAAGGGGGTCAGGTAGAGAGTTGGCAACACTTGAAGGGGGCTGGAAGAGAGTTGGCAACACTTGAAGGGATATGGCAGAGAGTTGGCAACACTTGAAGGGGGTCAGGTAGAGAGTTGGCAACACTTGAAGGGGGCTAGAAGAGAGTTGGCAACACTTGAAGGGGGCTGGAAGAGAGTTGGCAACACTTGAAGGGGTCAGATAGAGAGTTGGCAATACATCAAAGCATTGAGATTAAATTAGGAATAAAACAGGTGTATAAGATAGGAGAGAAGAAAATAAAGAGAATACAAATACATACGGCAAAGACAAGAAAGAGGAGGAGAGAGGAGACATAAGAGAAGATAATAGATGAACGAATGAAGACGAGAGCAAAAACTAAAAGAACAAATAACACGTAAATGCATGAAAATCATTTGCAAATGCAATAGAATCATCAAAACTTGTGAAGGCTATTACAAAAAACTTGCAACAAGTTTATTAAACCGAGCAAGTCACACAACACACTAAAATCTAGACGTAAAGGCATAAATCATTCGGTATTCAGGAACTATCAGAGCACAGGAGTGCGCCATAGCAAGAACAGCAAAACACTGAGAATAGAGAAAGACCTGCAGGAAGTTAAAGAATCCTGTAGAATAGGAAAGTATTCAGACAGGATACATGCGCCTAGTTAATGTAATATTTGAAGTTCTTACGCTATATGGAATTCACACATCAGTGGAGTGCAAATGCCTGGTGAACAAACTTTATCATACAATCCAGGAAAGGAGAAAAAAAAAGGTGTGACAAAAACAGGAGGGTGTTAAAGACAAGATTCTCACACTCATTCTCTCTCTCTCTCTCTCTCTCTCTCTCTCTCTCTCTCTCTCTCTCTCTCTCTCTCTCTCTCTCTCTCTTTCTATTCCTTCCTACCTTTACTCTTCACCCTCGATAATAAGACTCAATAAACCTAAAATATTTATGGAAGCGTGTGAACTTCACACACACACAGGCAAATGTGCTTTTATTTGAAGATATTTAATTGATGGATATATGTTGGTCATGGTTCGAAGACGATTAATATGAAGATTAAGATGAGGATTAAGATGACGATTAATATGAGGATTAAGATGACGATTAAGATGACGATTAATATGAGGATTAAGATGAGAATTAAGAATTAGAATAGGATAAAGAAACAGATGAATAAGAGGATTTAATTGAGGAGAAGAGCCTTGCAGTGAAAGAAGTATAAGATACTCAGGAAGACGAGACTTAGGGAAAAGAAGATGATAATTAAAGAGAGGATGGTGAGATCGTTAAGAATAAAATAATTACGAAAGGAAGAAGAAAATTTAAAATATTTAAAAGATTAAGTAGCATAATAGGATTAAGAAGAGAAAGAATAAAAATATAGAAGTAATATGGATATGATTCTTAATATTCTTAATATGGATAGGATTAGGAAGAGAAATAAAATAAATATGATTAAGAAGAAAAATAATATGGATAAGAAAAAGAAGAGAAAGAATATTTATAGGATTAAGAAGACAAACAGTATTGGAAGGATTAAGAAGAATCTTAAAAGAGTGATTGTCATATAATTTTAATTTAAAAACTTAATACTAAGAGTTTATTTATTTAACACACCTAAACTAAATAGTGGAAGACTAAGCCAGTCTTCCGTTGTGTGTTGTGGCAGGGTACAAGCCTCTTAGTGACGCTTGCCACAGATACTCGTCACAGATACTCGTCACAGATAAAACAGATAACAAATTTGGTGTATAAGAGATGATGGATGTTGCCTCTTCTAATAGCTAATTCACAGTGAAAACAAAGAAAAGACTTAAGAGGATAACTCAAAAGGAGAACGATGATCATTCAGGGACGCAGGCTGGACTTATGTCTGTGCAGAGAAGCTCTGCCATCGATCTCTTGCTCGACCTCTGCCCTCGAGAGGCTGAATAAGTCAGATGGGCATGTACAGACTGGGGTCATACACTGCAGCACGAGTTAACAGAAAAACAAGACCATTAAAGATGAAATTTACGAATGAGGCACCTCTATGAAACCTTCTGAATCGACACCAGACATCAAATTAATAATGGGATTTGAGAAAGGTCTAGTTAAAAAAGCAATGTAAGGAGGAACCCCAGAAAAAGAACACCAGCCAACATCGAATGGGTTACATGTAACTTCACCTCATTATTCTTGGTTAGATATAAATAGCTTAAGCTAAATTTTATCCTCTATCCTTCTGCCTCCAAAGATGTTGACCGACTCAACGAAACGCTTCTCTAGCGTCAGGCCAAACTGTGAAATAAAATTTGGAGAGTTAATTCCTGTACTTCCTTCTCAAGAACAAGAGAAATCTAGAGTAACATCGTGCAAGAATCACTTGCATAATTCTTTCGGTCAAACACACATACTCACACACTCACGCATATATTGGGGCTCGTAATAGCCCTAATGGCCCGGGTTTGATTCCGTCGGAGGCGGAAACAAATGAGCAAAGTCTTTCATCCTGATGCTCCTGTTCACCTCGCAGTAAATAAGTACCTGGGGAGTTAGACACCTGCTAACGGACTGCTTCCTGGGAATGTGTGTGTGCGTGAGTGCTAAAGATAAATATATGTAATAGACATAATAGAGGAAAAATAGACTGGTTAGAAAGGCAAGAGGGCCAAGATTCTGCAGACACAAATAATAAATAAAAGAGGAAGTAAATACACACAAATATTTATATTAAATGCAATATATACGTTGTATTTACGTTGTATTTACGTTGAGTCTTGAAGGTTTTCCGCAACATTTCCATATCTGCAGCTGCATAAGGCAAGCTTCGGACATGCAGATTGCTCGCACATGAGCTGAATTTTCTGGGAAGATTCGAACGAAAAATGTTGAGTTTTCCTCTTTTCCTGTTGTGTGCTGCCCCCAAACGGAGTTTATACAGCCGTTTCAATATTCCCTTTTCTTTGGAAATCTGAAGAAAGAGAGAGAGAGAGAGAGAGAGAGAGAGAGAGAGAGAGAGAGAGAGAGAGAGTGAGAGAGAGATAGAGAGAGAGAGAGAGAAGGGGGGGGGGGGGGGAGTGGAGAGGGAGAGCAAAAGTTTTATCAGTGAATTTAATAAATATTTCGAAAATATTTGCCACAATATCATGGAAGTGGATAACATATCTTCAATATTTTTCAGTCCCCAACATAAATTTGAAGTCTATTTTCCACCATTGCACCGCAATACCCATGAATCTATTCAGGATGCCGGGACAGATGATAACGCAGCTCTATATTTTATACTAATATTCCTGTTATCTTAATCGTAGAGTCACGAACGCTAACGCATATTGGCACGAACGTAGTAACGCTCGCCATGAAAGATCCCGAACAGAAACGAAATCCCCGGACAGAAATATTAGTGTTGGAATATCATATACCAAGATATACCGAAAATATGCTACTTATCCCACAAGGTATATGTTAGCAGACGATGAGTCCCAATATAACGAGGCTGGAGTTGTTTAGGACCAAACTACACATCACCATATGGACAAGTGACGATGTTTCGTTTGCAAGAGTCATGTGGGCTCGAAACGTTGTTCGTTTCTTCACTTTTGAATATGTGGTTTGGAAATCAAGATTGTGAACTTTTACTTCACATTCTATCTTCTATATGAATACATAAACAAATAAATAAATTCGTCAGTAAAAATCGATGAGTACGCAAGCATGACGCAATGTTTGAGTGAACGAATATAGGTCAGTGCATGAGTGAAATTTATGAGTGTATTAGTATGAGGCAATTTACGAGCACTCAAGTATGATGCAATGCATGAGTGTAAGGTACTAAGTAATGTATGAATGCGATACTATGAAGCAATGTATAAATGCGCACGTATTAATCAAAAACATACATAATTTCATTTGTATTCATACGAGCATTTAAAAAAGTAAAATACCAAAGAAGTATAAATGTATTCTGTATTCTCCAGCACTTCTATTTATTCTGCTACACCTCTGTGTATTCGAGCCTAATCAATATTGAACTGTATACGAGTCCCAAAGCTATGATTGTTTCTGGCAACGAGGGATTGTCAAGAGCGTTAGCAAACTTGATTGTGAATTTAGGCAGGTGTATATTTATATTTATATAAATATTGTATATTTATATTGTATATTTATATTGTATATTGTATATTTAGCACTTCTTCTATGTTCCTGCTCGAATACATACACGTATATGCACATATACATGTATACACGTATGCATGTATATTTGTACCATTGTAATGGCTCTGCGTATAGTGGAAGGCTATCCAAAACGCGATTTTGCCATTCAGATATATTGAAGAAAAAACAAATTGGATCTGATTTTTTTTAAGAGGGACTGTAGGTATTTAGGAAGACAAATACACCTTGAAGAGATTTCTATGTATATCTGAGAGTGTGTAGGACAATATCTGTGTCGGTGAAGCACAGTATCTGTGTCGGTGAAGCACAGTATCTGTGTATAAGAATCTCTATAACTGTGGACGACAAAATCTCTACCTTTGTGCGACAATCTCACTGTCTGTGTTCGACAATCTCTGTGTCTTTGAACGAAAATATCTGTATCTGTGTTCGGCAATCTCTCTCTCTCTCTGATGCCGACAATATCTTTGACTGCGTACGACAATCACTGATTCTATGTTGGATAATCTCTATGTTCGTGGGGCGACACTTTCTCTGAACGACATAATCTGTGTGTACGACAATCTCTGTGTCTACGGCTGAACAAATCGAGGTGTTTGTGTGCGTGCGGTCTATGTGTCTGTGGTCGACAATCGCTGTCTGTAGTCTTCAATCTTGATGTATTTAGTCGACAATCCCAGTATCTGAGGTAGACAATATCAGGCTGACAATATCCATCTAATATTCCTATTCCCCTCTTCCCTCTTCCCTCTCCCCCTCTTCCCTCTCCCCCCTCTTCCCTCTCCTCCCTCTTCCCTCTCCTCTTCCCTCTGCACTTTCCTCTCCTCTTTTCCGTCTCCCTCCTTCTCCTCTTTCACACATAACAACCTTACTTAGTTTCCTCGTCAAAAAACGACAGCAATTTACCTCCTCACGTTTCAGTCACACGGGAGAGGAGGAGGAGGAGGAGACGAGGATGAAGGAGGAGACGAAGGAAGAGAAGCCAAAAGGAAAGGAGACGAGCTGAAATGAGCAGACGAAGGGAGAGAAGATGAAGGGGAGCGCTGGAAACGAGGGAGGGGTAGTAGGGGGGGGGAGGGAGAGGGAGAGGAAGAGAGGAGGAGGAGATAAGAGGGGGGGGGGGAGAAGAAATGATGTAGGTAGGGTATAGATAGAAGACGAGGAGATGTCAAAGAGACGAGGGGGAGACACGACAACAAACTAACCGTTATATAAACGGTTATATAAGAAACTACAACAAACTAACCGTTACATAAACGGTTATATAAGAAACTACAACAAACTAACCGTTATATAAACGGTTATATAAGAAACTACAACAAACTAACCGTTATATAAACGGTTATATAAGAAACTACAACAAACTAACCGTTATATAAACCTGTAAATAAACACACAACTGACACGTGCAGCACAGGGGATTTACACACGTGGATATAACCACGCTATCGCGAGCGGCGTAAATCACTGTAAATCACACCCATCCCCCCCCCTACCCCCCCAAATCCCACCCTAAAATTTGTTTACGTCTCCGAATCGCCTGGTTGGCGAGGCGATCGTTAGGACAGTCCCGGTGGAGGCAAATGGTGCGTCATTATAGGTGATTCACGTACAGGATTCCGGGTAGTTTGCAGGAGCTTATGGAGGGGTTTGGCGGCCGGTGTGTGATGGACGGTGATAGGCCTCCCTGACGCCGGTAATCCGTGGTACTCGATGTCGAAACGTTTGTGCAAATGTGTGGAGAAACTTGTACTGCAAGTTCTGTTGACTATAGACCTGAGATGAAGAGAGGAGAGAATAAAGAATAGAATCGAGACGAGAGAGAGAAAGAATAAGAGGGTGGGGGTGAAGAGGGGGGAATGGAAGCAAGTGAAGGAGAGAATGGAGAGTAAATGGGAAGGAGGAAAGGAGAGAAGAGATATATATATGGGAATTAACCTGGGTTGGCTCTGGTGGTTGACAACTGAGAGGGGAAATGGTGCCTGTTTCCTGGGCCCTGTGGCCACCATCCGGGTCCCCAGACGTTATTCCTCTGCTAATTACCTCAATCATCTCTATATGTTCGTGTGTGTGAGTGTCATTGGTCTCTCTCTCTCTCTCTCTATCTCTCTGTCTGTCTCTCTCTCTCTCTCCTCAACACTGTATATACCTCCTGCAGCATTACCAGCCATAAATCATCTCCAAGCTCTCAGGGAAACACATAATCACCCAACTTTAGAACAAGTGTTGCCATATCGGGCGGCATAATGAGGCAAACATTGCCAGAACCCGACTACCCTCTCTACTGTTTTGACATTTACAGTCTAAGTTTGGCAAGCTTATTTGACCGCTTAGTCGACCAGATTACGTGACACCTTATTGATGTGGTAGGGGGGCGTGGGGGTTGTGGGGGTTGTGAGAGGGGGGATTGGGGTAGACGGAGGTTGGGGGGAAATGGTGGTTTTGGGGGGTTGGGGGATGGTAGTTGTGGTGGGTCTTGAGGTAGGGGTTGGTATGTTTTGGTTTCTTTTGACCTCCTGGTTGTATTCCTCTGAAGGAAGTGGTTGGTGGAGATGATTGTGGTGGTGGATGGTGGTTATTATGATGTTGTTAGTGGTAGCTGGTGATGGTAGGGGCTGGTGATGGTGGTAGCTGGTAGGTGCTGGTGATGGTGGTTGTAATGGGTAAGGAGCTCTAGCTCTTACCAGAAAAACATCTGATAAAAACACACACACACACACAACAGGAACCACAGGCAAAAAAAAAAAAAAAATACAGCGCAAATAAAACTTACTCCTCCAAGTTATTTGAAATCTCATTTCACGTGCTAATTAAGCTTAAGCTGCGCCAGCATCAGTCTTGACAGTGATGTATCTGACAGCCAGAGTCCCCCAAAAAAGAACTCAGGGTCATGTTTTGTGCAATTTCACACGAAGGAAGCCTTTAAGTGCAGTTCGCAGGTGGGGGTACAGTCTCGCCCAGCTGACAAATGCGAGCCATTTCTCAATTTCTGAAAATGCTTATGGGGCCCAAATTCCGGAGAAGTTGCGAAAATTTATCAAAATGATGTGCCAAAGTTTCGCTTTTGTTAAGTTTTTGATTTTTTTTAGTGTGTTTACTGATGACTGTTTGTTAGTTTTACGTGAGTTTCCTTGTTCCTCCAGGTTATTATTGTTGGGTCTTCTTGTTATTTTGTTTTTCTTATCTGTGAGGTGTTGTTGCTCACCGGGAAGACTTGCGACAGAAGTTATCCTTATACACAATTCCTAAGTTTTTCTCCTCGAGGTTGATGCGAAATGTTAGATTTGGTTTGTTCAAGTTAGGGTACGTTAGGTTAAATTTAGTTGTTTTATTATTGGTTAAATCAAGTTCGATTGCTTAAAAATGGCAGGTCATGTTAAGTAGAGTTTTTTGCTCAACTTAAGAGCTTACGAAAATGAGAATGAGGGAAACTGCAGTAGGCCAATTGGCCCTTGCGAGCCAAATCCAATTGATTCCCAACCTCATTCATATATATTTATATATGTCTCTCCGCCGCTTGAAACAATCCAACGAGCTCACGTTTATTGAATTACCTGGCAATTTATTCCATATATTAACAGCTCTGGAAGCAATATATACACCAGAAGTCTCTAATGAACCTAAACTCATCCATTAATATATATTGTTTTCCATAAAATTTTGCGTAGAATATTTTTAACACCATATAAATATCCTCTTTAATATACACTTTCCTCAATTTGTAACCTTCAGACGAGTTACCCCTTGAGACTCTCCTTTCTAGAGCAAGTAAAATGAGACTCTCCTTTCTAGAGCAAGTAAAATGAGACTCTCCTTTCTAGAGCAAGTAAAATGAGACTCTCCTTTCTAGAGCAAGTAAAATGAGACTCTCCTTTCTAGAGCAAGTAAAATGAGACTCTCCTTTCTAGAGCAAGGTTTCTAAATCTCTCTCTTCACACGGAAGGTTTCTAAATCTCTCTCTTCACACGGAAGGTTTCTAAATCTCTCTCTTCACACGGAAGGTTTCTAAATCTCTCTCTTCACACGGAAGGTTTCTAAATCTCTCTCTTCACACGGAAGGTTTCTAAATATCTCTCTTCACACGGAAGGTTTCTAAATCTCTCTCTTCACACGGAAGGTTTCTAAATCTCTCTCTTCACACGGAAGGTTTCTAAATATCTCTCTTCACACGGAAGGTTTCTAAATCTCTCTCTTCACACGGAAGGTTTCTAAATCTCTCTCTTCACACGGAAGGTTTCTAAATCTCTCTCTTCATATGAAAGGTGTCTAATTCCCAGCATCCTTCTCGTCATACACTTAAATAAATTAATGTCTATTCTATAATACAGCGACCAAAACTGAACTGAATAATATAATAAGCTGAATTAATAATAAAATAATAAGCTGAACTAATAAACTGAGCTAAACGAGACCTAATAACACCAGAATGAGATGTTGGATAAAAATAAGTCTAATTGCTAACACTTCAGACACGAATTCCTATATGTTTTTAAAGTAAATTTATTCATTGTGCTTTTTTATCATTTCAGAGCCATATTAATCATGATTCCCAGATCTTTATTGCGTTGATATTTTGGCAATTTCAACACTATCTAGCAGATATCTGTCATCGTCCCCCAGCTGATATCTTGTAACTTCATACAACTGTTATCTTGTGTCATTATCCAGATGATATGTAACATCATCCAGATGATATGTAATATCATTCAGTTGATATCTTGCGTCATCATACAGATGATATCTTACGTCATCATACAGATAATAATACCTTGCAACCTCATCCAGCTGATATCCCATAACATTATCCTAGTGATATACAGCAATATTATCCCGCTGGTGCATTGCAACATCATCTAGCTGATAAGTTGTGACATCATAATGATGATATCTTCAATATCATCCAGCCGATGATGTTGATGATATCGGATATATTGAATACAGAATACAATTTATAATTGAATTCCGTATGGATAATCGTGATTGAAACGATGATTAAAACTATACAGGAAACAGCCATTCGAATTTCATACATAAGCAGACACAAACACATTAAATAAAAAAATTTAAAACTAAAAAAACTTTTATTAGTCGATAAAATTTGTTGCTCCCCTGACACAAGGCGACCCAGGAACTGGTAATGAATCGGACCCAAGAGCTGGAGCTTATTTATCATAAAAGCAATTTGGCAAGCGCCCCTTTGTGGGTTATAGTCCCAGAGGCGCATGAAAATGCGGAACCGGGAAAAGATACGAGAGCAGGACAAATAGAAGTATAGGGACAGCTAACGTCAACATCGACGAGTGGGAATAATCTTCGGTGATTTCTGTAACGCATGTCAGACCAAGCTTGGAGTATGCAGCGCACCTGTATGTGGTCGCCAGCCCTTCACCCAGTTTGCAGCACTGGTGTGGGGGTTCTCGACCAGTGCACAAAACAAGTTTGGAGTCATCAGGCAGTACTCAGCTCTTATGCGGATCGAGTCCTCACCCAATATGTAGCACTGGTGTGGAGTCCTCACCCAATATGTAGCACTGGTGTGGAGTCCTCAGCCAGTACTCACTACCTGTGAGAAGCGCTCAATCGATATGCAACACGGATGTGAAGTTGTGAGCAATATGCAACACGGATGTGAAGTTGTGAGCAATATGCAACACGGATGTGAAGTTGTGAGCAATATGCAACACGGATGTGAAGTTGTGACCAATATGCAACACGGATGTGAAGTTGTGAGCAATATGCAGCACTGTTGTAAAGTTCTCAGACTTGTTATACACACAAATATGCGTGAGAAAGTTCAGAGGGTTGCCACCAGAGCTGTGCTCACCTAGTTGTGCTTGCGGGCGTTGAGATTCTGCTCTTTGGTCCCGCCTCTCAACTGTCAATCAACTGGTGTACAGATTCCTGAGCCTACTGGGCTCTATCATATTTACATTTGAAGCTGTGTATAGAGTCTGCTTCCAATACATCACTGCCTAATGCATTCCATTTGTTAACTACTCTGACACTGAAAACGTTTGTTCTAATGTCTCTGTGGCTCATTTGGGTAATCAGTTTCCACCTGGGTCCCCTAATGCGTGTGCCCCTTGTGTTAAATAAACTCTCTTTATATGCCCTTTCAATTCCTCTGAGAATCTTGTATGTGGTGATCATGTCTCCTCCTACTCGTCTTTCTTCCAGAGACGTGAAGCTTAGTTCCCGTAGTCTCTCCTTGTAGCTCATACCCCTCAGTTTAGGACCATAATAAGGGCAGAGGTGGTAGTTAAGGACCTGGGAACTATCAGAATTAGCTAGTGAAGGGTGACTCATCACAAATTCAAACGCAGTTTCAAAAATGCTTAAATGACTAATCCTCAACCATAATAGTCGTTAGAGAGAAACAAGGCGTGCCCAGGAGCTGAAACTCAACTCACTTAACCAGACATTGGTAAGTACAAACACCTATTAACGCACTGCCCCCAATAAAAACAAACAACCACTTACACACACACACACACACGAGGCGGGACCAAAGAGCCAGAGCTCAACCCCCGCAAGCACAACTAGGTGAGTACAAACAACGACTTTTCCACACTAAAAGCTATCAAACACTCAGACGAGCCCCACAAACACTGGAACACAAACAAACACTTCATCACGCACTCACAAAAGAGAGCATAATGAACCTCGCTCTATGATAACCCACAAGATAATTAAACAGGCACAACCCATTAATTACCTTTTAGTGATCCAATGCAGTGTGTGGTAATTACATTTTTTCAAATTATGCGTCCCATATTAAGTGTCCCGCGTGCCATTATGAGCCGAGTTGCTTCAGCCTGTTGCTTCGTTCGTGCGATGAGTCAAGTTGCTTCAGCTTGTTGCTTCGTTCGTGCGATGAGTCAAGCTGCTTCAGCTTGTTGCTTCGTTCGTGCGATGAGTCAAGTTGCTTCAGCTTGATGCTTCGTTCGTGCGATGAGTCAAGTTGCTTCAGCTTGTTGCTTCGTTCGTGCGATGAGTCAAGTTGCTTCAGCTAGTTGCTTCGTTCGTGCGATGAGTCAAGTTGCTTCAGCTAGTTGCTTCGTTCGTGCGATGAGTCAAGTTGCTTCAGCTAGTTGCTTCGTTCGTGCGATGAGTCAAGTTGCTTCAGCTAGTTGCTTCGTTCGTGCGATGAGTCAAGTTGCTTCAGCTTGTTGCTTCGTTCGTGCGATGAGTCAAGTTGCTTCAGCTAGTTGCTTCGTTCGTGCGATGAGTCAAGTTGCTTCAGCTAGTTGCTTCGTTCGTGCGATGAGTCAAGTTGCTTCAGCTTGTTGCTTCGTTCTTGCGATGAGTCAAGTTGCTTCAGCCTGTTGCTTCGTTCTTGCGATGAGTCAAGTTGCTTCAGCTTGTTGCTTCGTTCGTGCGATGAGTCAAGTTGCTTCAGCTTGTTGCTTCGTTCGTGCGATGAGTCAAGTTGCTTCAGCTAGTTGCTTCGTTCGTGCGATGAGTCAAGTTGCTTCAGCTAGTTGCTTCGTTCGTGCGATGAGTCAAGTTGCTTCAGCTTGTTGCTTCGTTCGTGCGATGAGTCAAGTTGCTTCAGCTAGTTGCTTCGTTCGTGCGATGAGTCAAGTTGCTTCAGCTAGTTGCTTCGTTCGTGCGATGAGTCAAGTTGCTTCAGCTTGTTGCTTCGTTCTTGCGATGAGTCAAGTTGCTTCAGCCTGTTGCTTCGTTCTTGCGATGAGTCAAGTTGCTTCAGCTTGTTGCTTCGTTCGTGCGATGAGTCAAGTTGCTTCAGCTTGTTGCTTCGTTCGTGCGATGAGTCAAGTTGCTTCAGCTTGTTGCTTCGTTCGTGCGATGAGTCAAGTTGCTTCAGCTTGTTGCTTCGTTCTTGCGATGAGTCAAGTTGCTTCAGCCTGTTGCTTCGTTCTTGCGATGAGTCAAGTTGCTTCAGCTTGTTGCTTCGTTCGTGCGATGAGTCAAGTTGCTTCAGCTTGTTGCTTCGTTCGTGCGATGAGTCAAGTTGCTTCAGCTTGTTGCTTCGTTCGTGCGATGAGTCAAGTTGCTTCAGCTTGATGCTTCGTTCGTGCGATGAGTCAAGTTGCTTCAGCTTGTTGCTTCGTTCGTGCGATGAGTCAAGTTGCTTCAGCTTGTTGCTTCGTTCGTGCGATGAGTCAAGTTGCTTCAGCTAGTTGCTTCGTTCGTGCGATGAGTCAAGTTGCTTCAGCTTGCTGCGTCGTTCGTGCGATGAGTCAAGTTGCTTCGTTCGTGCGATGAGTCAAGTTGCTTCAGCTTGATGCTTCGTTCGTGCGATGAGTCAAGTTGCTTCAGCTTGCTGCGTCGTTCGTGCGATGAGTCAAGTTGCTTCAGCTTGTTGCTTCGTTCTTGCGATGAGTCAAGTTGCTTCAGCCTGTTGCTTCGTTCTTGCGATGAGTCAAGTTGCTTCAGCCTGTTGCTTCGTTCGTGCGATGAGTCAAGTTGCTTCAGCCTGTTGCTTCGTTCGTGCGATGAGTCAAGTTGCTTCAGCTTGTTGCTTCGTTCGTGCGATGAGTCAAGTGGCTTCAGCTTGTTGCATCGTTCGTGCGATGAGTCAAGTTGCTTCAGCTTGATGCTTTGTATCCACGAAGCACCATCAGCTTGGATTCGACTCGACAGGAACATGAAGGTAAACACATCCACTGAACATAGAGCTTCCCTGGAAACACAAACCGAAACTGTCTCTATTTTCTGCTTGTTACAACTTGTAATAAAGTTGTTACATCTTGGCTTAACGTGTTTATGACGTATTAGATCGTTGTTATAACTTGCTATATTGGTTGTTATAACTGGTTAGGAGGTGTTAAAACTTGTTTGAACGTTGTACCAACGTCGTAGTTTCGGTGTGTGTTTGGCGGGTTCACACTCCCCCCCCCACACACACATTCTCACCTTAGGACCCCCTATACATGTTCTACACATGATTATCGTCTAATTACTCATCCCGTTCTCTCTACTTCTCTTTCCGTAGATAATGATAATGCTTTTCTTAACCAAATTCTCATGAGAACCTAAGCAACCCACCTAACCTATTTATGTCGATGCACAGAAAACGTCTATATTACGGTGTTATCATTTTTACTATTAAGTACCATTGTTAACGGAGTGATCAATTCCGTCCAAAATTGGACGTATTAGCTAAAAGGACGGGTTAGATTACGGCTGAACTCTTCTCAAGATGCTTCTTTATGTCTTTATACTTGCTACAAAGGGAACCTAACAACTAACCTAAACTAACCTAACCTAACCTAACCTAGCCTAACCTAACCTAACCTAACCTAGCCTAGCCTAACCTAGCCTAACCTAACCTAACCTAACCTAACCTAACCTAACCTAACCTAACCTAACAACTAACCTAACCTAAACTAACCTAACCTAACCTAACAACTAACCTAGCCTAGCCTAACCTAGCCTAACCTAACCTAACAACTAACCTAACCTAGCCTAGCCTAACCTAACCAAACCTAGCCTAACCTAGGTCTATCTATACACAAAATGTTATATGATATGTCCTTTTTTATTAAAAGAAAAATGAAAAATATTTCCAATGTGCCTCTATAGATGACCTCAGCTTGGACGAGCAGTAACCAAGGTAGTAATCATAGATTGCATGAGCGGTAACCAGAGAAGTGATAACTCCTCGGATATGTACACGATAGCAGAACAAATTTTAAAATTACAAGAATTTGTGGATAAAAAACAACAGAACTCGGTTCCAGGAACCACAATTTTTGTTTGCAGCAACTCACCGTCTCTCTGCCGCAAATAATCCGTCTCTCTGCCTCAAATAATCCGTCTCTCTGTCGCAAATAATCCGTCTGTCTCAAATATTCCGTCTCTCTGTCGTAAATATTCCGTCTCTCGGTTGAAAATAACGAGATTCTCTGTGGGAAAACTACCAGAATTTCTATCACATATAACCCGTCTCGGTCGCAAAACTAAACCGGCTGTCTGTTGCAAAGAGACAAGATCTCTGTCACAAATAAACCGTCTCTCTGTCGCAACAAGCATTAAGAAATGTAAAGTTTTGCCGGAAGGGGTACAAGCCGTAAAGCCTTACACCACGGGAGCTTCACGGGAAAATGGCTTATTCTGTCAAACTTTCTCTAGAGCGGGTGGTTAATGGGTAAGGGTTCGAGCGGAGAGGGGAGGGAAAGGGACGGAATGAAAGAGAGAGAAAGGGATGAAAGTGAGGAGAAAGGGGGCGGAAGGGAGGCGAGAAGAGATTGACCGAAAGGAAAGTTTAGGGAAACCTTTGTTCCCATGGGTAAGAAATGAGTGAATGGAGAGAGAGAGAGAGAGAGAGAGAGAGAGAGAGAGAGAGAGAGATAGAGAGAGAGAGAGAGAGAGAGAGAGAGAGAGAGAGAGAGAGATAGAGAGAGAGAGAGAGAGAGAGAGAGAGAGAGAGAGACAGACAGAGACAGAGACAGAGAGAGAGAGAGACAGAGAGAGAGAGAGAGAGAGAGAGAGAGAGAGAGAGAGAGAGAGAGAGAGAGAGAGAGAGAGAGAGAGAGAGAGAGAGAGAGAGAGAGAGAGAGAGAGAGAGAGAGAGAGAGAGAGAGAGAGAGAGAGAGAGAGAGAGAGAGAGAGAGAGAGAGAGAGAGAGAGAGAGAGAGATTTAAGGGGAGACAGAAATTCGTATGAAGGAGAGGGGAGAGAGGGGAGAAGGAAGTGAATGATGTCAGGCAGCGGAAGGGGAAACAGGCGTCGATGATAAGATATGGGAACAGAAGGAGAGCAGTGAAAAGGGATGAGTATAATGGCAGGAGATGGGAGAGGAGGGAGAGGGGGAAGAGGAAGACAGAGGAGTAGAATAAGAAAAACGAGAGGGGAAATGAGGAGAGATAGATGGGATGGACAGAGATAGGAACAGAATAGGGATGAGAGAGAAGGGGAATTAAGGAGAAAGAGAAGGAGGAGGATAATAAATAGATCGACCAGAAGATGAGTGAAGAAGAGGAATGGCTGAAAGAATCAACAAGACTAATGACTTGCGAAAGAGGAATTGGGAATTCTGGAAAGAAAACGTAAAGTTGACTGATGACAATAAAGGAGAATGAGAGAACAGACAAAAACAGACGTCAATAAGAATAATATAACTGAGAGAAAATATTAAAACATGGATTAACCCATACGAGAAAATATGGATAAAATAAGAGAATATGATAGAAGGAAAAAAAATTGAAGATAAAGGAGGCTGAAAGGAAGGGATGAAAGACATTACTATTGAGATAAAAAAAAGTGAACAGGAGGAAAGTTATATAGGGATGTCAACTCTCTCTCTCTCTCTCTCTCTCTCTCTCTCTCTCTCTCTCTCTCTCTCTCTCTCTCTCTCTCTCTCTCTCTCTTTCTCTGTAACGGAACAATTTTCCCCGTCTACATTTTACGGTAGTGACATGGCCTACGGTATCGACAGGTGACTCACAGACATTATATATATATATATATATATATATATATATATATATATATATATATGCGAACAAGCCAGAATGGTCCCCTGGACAATATGCAACTGAAAACTCACCCCACCGGCGGTGGGGTGGTTCAAATAGCCTCGGCTATCACCTCATTTTGTCCGGTCGTGATGGTCAAGTGGATTAAGGCGTCTTGTACATACCAGTTGCGTTGCTTCTGGGAGTATGGGTTCGAGTCACTTCTGGGGTGTGAGTTTTCAGTTATATATATATATATATATATATATATATATATATATATATATATATATATATATATATATGTCGTACCTAGTAGCCAGAACGCACTTGTCAGCCTACTATGCAAGGCCAAATTTGCCTAATAAGCCAAGTTTTCCTGAATTAATATATTTTCTCTAATTTTTTTCTTATGAAAAGATAAAGCTACCCGTTTCATTATGTATGAGGTCATTTTTTTTTATTTTAGTTAAAATCAACGTAGATATATTACCGAACCTAACCAACCCTACCTAACCTAACCTAACCTATCTTTATAGGTTAGGTTAGGTTAGGTAGCCGAAAAAGTTAGGTTAGGTTAGGTTAGGTAGGTTAGGTCGTCGAAAAACAATTAATTCATGAAAACTTGGCTTATTAGGCAAATCGGGCCTTGCATAGTAGGCCAAAAAGTGCGTTCTGGCTACTAGGTACGACATATATATATATATATATATATATATGTATATATATATAAAGTTGTTAATCTCTCCCTCAGCGAATGCCAGTGGAAACAAGCCAATCTTCCTGTCAGGCTCGGTGGCTTGGGTGTCCGCACCGCCACCCAAATTGCTGTTCCAGCCTTCCTGTCTTCCTCCTCAGCATTAGATAACCTGATTAAGGAAATTCTACCCGACAATCTGTGTGACTTTGTGGGGATACAGGACTCCAACTATATGGAATGCAACACAAAATGGGGGTGCCATGGCAGACTTAGCACTCAGACCAACTATGCCGAAAGCCAAGAAACAATCCAGCCTGGACAGTCCCATTGTAGTCAAAGAAGCCACAGCTTTGCTGGCGGCAGTAACAACCCCCAGTGATCGTGCACGTCTCACCGCTGTGCAGGCTCCCCATGCAGGGGGCTTCCTTTTGGCAGTCCCTATGTCTGCGACAGGCACCCGTCTTGATCTGTGGTGAGGCAGATGCTGACGAATATGGACTGCATGGCCAGCACTGTGGAAAATCTGGCGGTTGGCACTCTAGGCACGACGAAGACAATGACATCATTAGGAGAAGCCTTGCCTCTGCCCAGTGTCCAGCAGAGAGAGAGAGAGAGAGACCTGCAATCTATTGAACCGTGACTCTGTTAGCTTTGCCGGCCGACCAGACGGAATCACACTGCGCCCTTGAAAGGGTGGCAGACAGTTGGCGTGGGATTATACTTGCGTATCCACCCTGGCAACCACATACATCAATCTCTCTATCGGCCAAGCAGGAGCCGCGGCGACACACAGAGAAAGATTCAAGTCAACCAAGTACTGGGAATTATATCACCGGTACAACTTCGTTCCAATAGCATCTAAGACTCTAGGCCCATGGAGAGAGAGAGCAGGAAGGTTTCTTAGGGATCTTGGTTCCAGGCTCAGTGACACTACAAGAGACCCTAGAGTGGCAGGTTTTCTCTTCCAGCGCCTCAGTGTCGCGATCCAGAGGAGAAATGCCCGCTGCATCCTCGGTTCCTGCCCGGCGTTGGAGGAGTTTGAAGAAATCTACAGCCTCTAGGAAGCAAACTTCTTCTTATGTTCTCTTAATATTCACTTTTTGTAAACAATCACATATGTAACTGTATAACCTTGTATAATAAAGTGTACGACATGAAAAAAGGGGGGTGATAGGAGAAGTGAACACTCATAATCAGAGTCAAATGGCAAATTTTTCTCTGAATGCTCTGTATTTCCTTCTTTGAGGCTGTGGGTCCCTATAATTGCACCATAGGTGCAATAGTAGCCAGAATGCACTTCTCAGCCTACTATGCAAGGCCCAATTTGCCTAATAAGCCAAGTTTTCATGAATTAATTGTTTTTCGACTACCTAACCTACCTAACCTAACCTAACCTAACTTTTTCAGCTACCTAAATTATGCGTCCTATAAAGCCTATAATACCTAACCTAACCTAACCTATAAAGATAGGTTAGGTTAGGTAGGGTTGGTTAGGTTCGGTCATATATCTACGTTAATTTTAACTCCAATAAAAAGAAATTGATTTCATACAAAATGAAATGGGTAGCTTTATCATTTCATAAGAAAAAAATTAGAGAAATTATATTAATTCAGGAAAACTTGGCTTATTAGGCAAATCGGGCCTTGCATAGTAGGCTGAGAAGTGTGTTCTGGCTACTAGGTACGACATATATATATATATATATATATATATATATATATATATATATATATATATATATATATATATATATATATATATATATATATATACATACATATATATTGAGAGATCTAAAAAAAACTTGAAGTCAACTAATACATTAACAAACAGTATGCAGTAGAAATGATCTCTGCTCCAAGTCTGCAACTTGCACAGCTTGCAGTCACAGCTTATCGACATCCTGCCTGCCTCCCAGACCTCAGGAATGGTTATTAATCCCACAAATATAAATGGCTTCTCGTTATAAAGTTGACCAACTAATCAAAACTTTTAATAAACCGGAAAGTTGAACTTTAAGGTTATAGCTTTTTTTTTAATATACTGCATCTTTGGATTATATATAAATGAATTTGTGTTTCTATCTCTGACTTTATCCATGTTTGTCAATTATAAATTACTTCTTCCAATTTTAATGTCTAATTCCATCGGTTTCTTACATTCTTCCACGTATATTTATTCTATGTCGTCTGCTTTTTACTCTTCCCAAATTTCCTCATCTCTTCTTTATTTCTACTTCCATGTCTAAATAAACAGATCCAAATATTCTGGTCGCCAATTTTATTCACCAAGATTATATTAACTCTACTGAATTGCTTCCTATTCTAAGTAGTATAGTGTTCTTAGACTACTTGATCGCTGTTAGAGTTTCCGACTCAAGCCCATCATAATTGGCAAAACAGTTATGCATAAAATTGGCAAAATTATTAGGTCTCAAATAGACAAAACTATTAAGTATATAATGGGCACAACTATCAAGTTTCAAATAGGCAAAACTGCTAAGAATAAAATAAGCAAAACTATTAAGTATCAAATAGCCAATAATATTAAGTTATAAAATAGGTAAAAACTCTTAAAATTGCCAAAACTAATTAGTTTATAATAGGAAAACGATTAAATAGCAAAACTATTAAGTATGAAATAGGCAAACTATCAAGTATCAAATAGGCAAAACTCTTAGGGGTAAAATAGGCATATTACTCTCATAAATAAATACAATATTTACAAAGGTTTATCAAGGTCTGAAGGATTGTATGTGTTATATGGAACACTGAACCATGCGCCTTGCAGCACAGTGGTCTGCGTCTCTGGCTCACTGTCGGGGGACCCGGGTTCATTCTCCCGGGCAGGCCAGTTGGCCACGTTTTCTTTCACCTGAAGCCTCTGTTCACTTAGCAGTAAAGTTGCTGTGAGTTGCATCTTATGGAAGGGCTGTAGCTGGCCTTAGTGGAGACAGATTTCTTGTCCCAGACAACGGGAATCAATTCTTAAAGATTTTCTCAAGTCACTATATAGCGATTTGGGCTACATTCCATTGCTGGGCAAAGAGGATCGACTGGGAACCGATCCGTAACTGCTCGCCTCTGTTCTCCTAGCAGTAATTTAGTACATGGCTGGAAACACATCTCTCTCTCTCTCTTTCCCCCCAAACACCAGTTACATCCCTCGCCCCCCGCCCTCCACAGCCCCACCCCTCACATCCCTCCTCCCCCCTCCACAGCCACAGCCCCACCCCTCCTGCACATCCCAAGATCGTGTAGAAGTTATTAGGCCCTGAATCTTCCCCTTGTTTTTGTCTTCCCCTCGTTGTTAGTTTTACGTACCATAAAGGAATGTAATAAACTGGTCCATGGAAGAAAAGAGGGAGAGAGGGAGAAAGTAGGGAGAGAGAGAGAGAGAGAGAGAGAGAGAGAGAGAGAGAGAGAGAGAGAGAGAGAGAGAGAGAGAGAGAGAGAGAGAGAGAGAGACACTGAAGAAGCCTCAACAGATCATTGAATACAGAAGAAGAAGAAGAAGAGACGGAGAGGCAGTTAATTAGAGACAGTAATGAATATTTACAACTTCTTCATAATTGGTTGTAGACAACCCAAGACGTGAGGCCGCGCGACCCGCAGCACCGCGAATCCTTCTAAGGA
Organism: Procambarus clarkii; assembly: GCF_040958095.1. Lineage (NCBI taxonomy): Eukaryota > Metazoa > Arthropoda > Malacostraca > Decapoda > Cambaridae > Procambarus > Procambarus clarkii. The sequence continues at coordinate 51,191,888 of NC_091159.1, forward strand.
AAAAAAATAATTTCTTGAAGCGTGTAAGGAAATTTTGCAGCCATTTTCTTCGATTGGGGAACAAAGGGAAAAAGACAATTCGAAAGGAGAATTTTTGTTACCTAATTTGATCCAACTTCAGTGGTAAATGCGCCCTTCGCAGCCGGAGAAAAAAATCCGACAAATTTTCGTTTGGTTTTCTTGAAGCAAAATGTTAAGAAAAATAATCCGGCAAATTTTCCTTAATTCTCAGAAAAACGAAAATGTCACCAACTGATGATGACAAAATACATTTTTCTGGACTTTTTTTTATTTCTGAGACTTTTTGGTCTTCCTTTCCAGGGGCTTTCTTTGTTTCCTTGGGGCTTTCTTTGTTTCCTGTGGGGCTTTCTTTGCTCCCTGGGGCTTTCTTTGTTTCCTGTGGGGCTTTCTTTGTTTCCTGTGGGGCTTTCTTTGTTTCCTGTGGGGCTTTCTTTGTTTCCTGTGGGGCTTTCTTTGTTTCCTGTGGGGCTTTCTTTGCTCCCTGGGGCTTTCTTTGCTTCCTGGGGCTTTCTTTGTTTCCTGGGAGTTTCTTTGTTTCCTGGGGCTTTCTTTGTTCCCTGGGTCTTTCTTTGTTTCCTGGGGCTTTCTTTGCTTCCTGGGGCTTTCTTTGCTTCCTGGGGCTTTCTTTGTTGCCAGGGGCTTTCTTTGCTCCCTGGGGGGCTTTCTTTGCTTCCTGAGGCTTTCTTTGCTTCCTGGGGCTTTCTTTGCTTCCTGGGGCTTTCTTTGCCCCCCTGGGGCTTTCTTTGCTTCATTGGGGCTTTCTTTGCTTCCTGATATTGGTGAAGCAAACCCCTTGACTCTCACAGTAAACGTTATCTATTAGCAACATTAATATATCCCAGCATCATTCAACAGAGAGTAATATGTTGTCTAGTTCACTTTCACTTCATTACGAAAAAAATAATTCCAAAAGACGGCAGCATGAGTCTGTTCATAATTTTATGAAAAATACCACAACCCCAAAAAATAATGTATTAACCTTTAATAATACTTAGCATTGAGTTTTTTTTTTATTAAACTTGAGACGAGAGAAAAATGCTATCAGATAGAAAAGAGTCTTATGTAACTTTTTTTGGGCCAACATTCCCGAGCTCGCAAAATTAATTTGAAAATTTTTGGAGTTAAGTGAGAATCAATATATTTTTTTTTGTTCCAAGGGTTAAATGTTATATTTTTATGAGAGGTATAATGCTTCTATTGGAAGGTGTAATGATCGCTCTGAGACTTATATAACTCTATTGACAATATAACTGACTATATAATGACTATATAACTCTAATGGTGACACACCATAGAGCTTGCAACACCCACAACGTCACACAATACGGATTGCAACACTCACAATATCACCCGTCAGTGCTTGCAACACTCACAATATCACCCGTCAGTGCTTGCAACACTCACAATATCACCCCTCAGTGCTTGCAACACCCTCAGAGACCACACACACACACACCCAGCAGCCTGTAACACCTGCGGGGTTTCACCGTGTAACTTGCCGCACTCAATCAAACTCGGCATTTGCAATGAAACGCCACAGTGCAGCTTGCAACAAGGGCATTTTCAACGGGTACAGAGACCTCGGTAGCTAAAAGCACCGAAATCGGTAATATGCAAATTAGTGCAAGAGAGAGAGAGAGAGAGGTGCATATATATATATATATATATATATATATATATATATATATATATATATATATATATATATATATATATATATATATATATATATATATATATATATATATATATATATATATATAACCCTGAGATAAAGAAAAGCGACAGAGCCAAAGGTAAAGAGCTTAACAAAAGAGGCAACATGGTTCTAACATACAACATACATTACAAAGGCGGTAATCTCCAGTGTACGCGCACATAACATTCCACACTTTTCGGTTCGTTTAACCCTAAAGGAGTGAGGGAAGGTTTCACTGAGGAGAAAACCCTGTATGAGCGCTCTTTGTTTCCTGACCTCCTGATGTTGGGGGAGGGGGGCATGGTGACCTCTGGTGGGAGAGAGAGAGAGAGAGAGAGAGAGAGAGAGAGAGAGAGAGAGAGAGAGAGAGAGAGAGAGATAGAGGTAATCATGGGAAGACTCGGGCGACACGGTGACAATCGAGTCAGGAATAAATATCAGAGTCGTGGAAAATTATTCAAGCGAGAGTGAAGGAGTGGAACACTAACCTGGGCACTGACTGCCAGCCTCTACGTTGCTTCCTGGGTGTTTGGCCCCTCCCATGGCATTCCCATACACATACGTACACACAGCGAAGTACCGAGACTCGACCTAGACTCTAAATGACTCCGACATAAGGGAAATTGGATTTCGAAGCTCCTGTGGGAATGAGTGATCACAGTGTACTGATGCTTTGAGTATTTGGTAAAAGAAGGGTTAATGTACACAAGGAAGGGCTCGGAAAACAAAAGGACCGGCATTCCGAAAGGGAAACTATGAAGAGATAAGAAAATTCCTAACAAATATAACTTGGGAAACAGAACTAGGAGGAAAGATGGCCCAAGGCTTGATGGACTTCATCACACAGAAGTGTATAGAAGCAATAGATAAATTTATCCCAGTTCAAAAGGAAAACAAATGCAATGCAGATGAGAAACCCATGGTTTAATCAGAGATGTAAGCTAGCAAAGCAACTAAGTGCAAGGGCATGGAGAAGCTATAGAAATAATAGGACACTAGAGAGCAGAGAAAGGTACAAGAGTGTCAGGAATAAATACGTCAGGGTGAAAAGAGAGGCAGAAAGACAATATGAAAATGACATAGCAAGCAAAGCAAAGACTCAACCTAAATTACTACACACCCACATCAGGAGAAAAACAACAGTGAAGGAACAGATAATGAAACTGAAGTTGGGGGCAGACAGATTCACTGCAAACGAGAAGGAAGTGTGTGAGGAATTGAATAAGAAATTCCAGGAGGTCTTCGCGTTAGAGAAAGGAGAAGACCCAGAGATAAGAAAGGGAATAGATAACCAGGCACCGCTAGAGGATTTTGGGATTACCTGTGGGGAGGTAAGGAAGCGTTTGCTAGAGTTGGATGTGACAAAGGCTATAGGGGCGGATGGAATCTCACCTTGGTTACTTAAGGAAAGGAGCAGAAACATTGTGCCTGCCACTCTCCACTGTGTATAACAATCACTGGTAACAGGGGAGCTGCCAAAAATATGGAAGACTGCTAATGTAGTCCCGAGAACAAAAATGGGGATAGGCATGAGGCACTAAACTACAGGCCAGTGCCCCTAACTTGCATACCATGCAAATTGATGGAAAAAATTGTGCGAAAAAAGTTAGTGGAACATCTGGAGCGAAAGAACTTTGTAACACAACATCAACATTGGTTCAGGGATGGCAAGTCCTGCCTCACTGGATTAATTGAATTCAACGACCAGTCAACACTAATCAGGTAAGAAAGAGTGGGGTGGGCAGACTGCGTATTTTTGGATTGCAAGAAAGTCTTTGACACAGTACCAAACAAGATACTAGTGCACAAGCTGGAGATGCAGGCAGAAGTGAAAGGAAAGATACTCCATTGAATAAGGGAGTACCTAAGCAACAGTACCTTTGCTGTTTATGCAAAACTTATGTGGAGGATTACGTCAGAGGAAGAAAGTATGAGGCTCCAAGATGATCTAGACAAACTGAAAGCTGGTCCAACAAATGGCTACTACAGTTCAACTGGAACAAATGTAAGGTAATGAAACTAGGCAGTGGAAACAGGAGGCCAGAAACAGGATACCGAATGGGAGATGAAGTCCTCCATGAAACGGACAGAGAGAAAGATCTAGGAGTTGATATCACACCAAACCTGTCTCCTGAAGCGCATATAAAAAGAATAACATCGGCGGCGCATGCAAGGCTGGCTAACATCAGAACTGCATTCAGGAACCTGTGTAAGGAATCAATTAGAACCTTGAATATCTCATATGTAAGACCAATCCTGGAGTATGCGGCCCCAGCATGGAGCCCGTACCTTGTCAAGCACAAGACAAAGCTGGAAAAAGTTCAAATGTATGGCACTAGACTAGTCCCAGAACTAAGAGGCATGAGCTGCATGAAATGAACCTAACGTCGCTGGAAGATAGGAGAGCTTGGGGAGACATGATCACTAGCTTCAAAGTTCAAACAGGATTCGATAGGGTAGATAAAGATAAATTGTTTAACACGGGTGGTACTCGAACAAGGGGACACAGGTGGAAACTGAGTACCCGCATGAACCACAGGGACGTTAGAAAGAACTTTTTCAGTGTCAGAGTAGTTAACAGGTGGAATGCATTAGGCAGTGATGTGGTGGAGGCTGACTCCATACACAGTTTCAAATGTAGATATGATAGAGGCCCGTAGGCTTAGGAATCTTTACACTAGTTGATTGACAGTTGAGAGGCGGGACCAAAGAGCCAGAGCTCTACCCCTGCAAACACAACTAGGTGAGTACACACACCACAAGCACCATGCACGCACGTTCCCCACTACCTCTCCCTCACCACTCTCACATTGTAGAAGTGGTGAGGGAGAGGGGGAGAGGGGCCCCCCTCACCCCATACCATCACCACCAAACAAACATCATATGTACACAAGCCAACAGTCCGGTAATTGCAGCATCTGCTCTAACAACCCGGTTATAATGACTTCACGTTATCCGGCTCAGAGGCGGGAGATGTAGGCGATGAGGCAGGGACATCGGATAAAGGGAACAGCCGAGTAAAGGGAATATCCGGATGATCGAGCAAGTGGATTAAAGAGAAGAGCCGGATATAAGGGCATAACCGGATGGACGGATGAATGGAGACTGAGAAAGGCTCGATCAAAATGGTTAGCCGGTTAAAGGAACTGTCCGGTTAATAGGAATGACAGGATAAATACATTAATTAGATATGCATTGCAGCAGTGTCTGTGCTTATGTTTATATGTGAGAATGTGTGTGTGTTTGTATTTACTATTTGTATCTACTAATATGTGCTTGCAAGGATCGGGTTGTTAGCTCTTGGACCCCGCCTTTTTCACGGTCGGTTGTCTGATGAACTGACTCAGAACCTATTTTCTTCTATCATATCTACTACATATATTTCTCTCTCTCACACCTATACACACATCCCCATGAAGCAGCCCGTAGTAGCTGTAAAACTCCCAGGTATCTGTTTACTGTTAGGTGAACAGACGCACCAGGTGAAAGAAATGATGCCTCTTTAAGAAATAATGCTTGCCCCTGGTACTTGGGACTACAACTTCCGACCGCTGTCCACTGTGCTGCGTGGCCCCCTGCATGTGTGTGTGTGTGTACTCACCTAGTTACTCACCTAGTTGTGTTTGCGGGGGTTGAGCTCTGGCTCTTTGGTCCCGCCTCTCAACCGTCAATCAACAGGTGTACAGATTCCTGAGCCTATCGGGCTCTATCATATCTACACTTGAAACTGTGTATGGAGTCAGCCTCCACCACATCACTTCCTAATGCATTCCATTTGTCAACCACTCTGACACTAAAAAAGTTCTTTCTAATATCTCTGTGGCTCATTTGGGCACTCAGTTTCCACCTGTGTCCCCATGTGCGTGTTCCTCTTGTGTTAAATAGACTGTCTTTATCTACCCTATCAATTCCCTTCAGAATCTTGAATGTGGTGATCATGTCCCCCCTAACTCTTCTGTCTTCCAGCGAAGTGAGGTTTAATTCCCGTAGTCTCTCCTCGTAGCTCATACCTCTCAGCTCGGGTACTAGTCTGGTGGCAAACCTTTGAACCTTTTCCAGTTTAGTCTTATCCTTGACTAGATATGGACTCCATGCTGGGGCTGCATACTCCAGGATTGGCCTGACATATGTGGTATACAAAGTTCTGAATGATTCTTTACACAATTTCTGAATGCCGTTCGTATGTTGGCCAGCCTGGCATATGCCGCTGATGTTATCCGCTTGATATGTGCTGCAGAAGACAGGTCTGGCGTGATATCAACCCCCAAGTCTTTTTCCTTCTCTGACTCCTGAAGAATTTCCTCTCCCAGATGATACCTTGTATCTGGCCTCCTGCTCCCTACTCCTATCTTCATTACATTACATTTGGTTGGGTTAAACTCTAACAACCATTTGTTCGACCATTCCTTCAGCTTGTCTAGGTCTTCTTGAAGCCTCAAACAGTCCTCTTCTGTTTTAATCCTTCTCATAATTTTAGCATCGTCTGCAAACATTGAGAAAAATTAATCGATACCCTCTGGGAGATCATTTACATATATCAGAAAAAAGATAGGACCGAGTACAGAGCCCTGTGGGACTCCACTGGTGACTTCACGCCAATCGGAGGTCTCACCCCTCACCGTAACTCTCTGCTTCCTATTGCTTAGATACTCCCTTATCCACTGGAGCACCTTACCAGCTACACCTGCCTGTCTCTCCAGCTTATGTACCAGCCTCTTATGCGGTACTGTGTCAAAGGCTTTCCGACAATCCAAGAAAATGCAGTCCGCCCAGCCCTCTCTTTCTTGCTTAATCTTTGTCACCTGATCATAGAATTCTATCAAGCCTGTAAGGCAAGATTTACCCTCCCTGAACCCATGTTGGCGATTTGTCACGAAGTCCCTTCTCTCCAGATGTGTTACCAGGTTTTTTCTCACGATCTTCTCCATCACCTATTTGCATGGTATACAAGTCAAGGACACTGGCCTGTAGTTCAGTGCCTCTTGCCTGTCGCCCTTTTTGTATATTGGGACCACATTCGCCGTCTTCCATATTTCTGGTAGGTCTCCCGTCTCCAGTGACTTACTATACACTATGGAGAGTGGCAAGCAAAGTGCCTCTGCACACTCTTTCAGTATCCATGGTGAGATCCCATCTGGACCAACAGCCTTTCTAACATCCAGATCCAGCAGGTGTCTCTTGACCTCCTCTCTCGTAATTTCGAACTCTTCCAAGGCCGCCTGGTTTACCTCCCTTTCTCCTAGCACAGTGACCTCACCTTGTTCTATTGTGAAGACCTCCTGGAACCTCTTGTTGAATTCTTCACACACCTCTCTGTCATTCTCTGTATACCTGTCCTCGCCTGTTCGAAGTTTCAATACCTGTTCTTTCACTGTTGTTTTCCTTCTGATGTGACTGTGGAGTAGCTTTGGTTCGGTCTTGGCTTTGTTTGCTATATCATTTTCAAAACTTTTCTCTGCTTCTCTTCTCACCCTGACGTACTCATTCCTGGTTCTCTGGTATCTCTCTCTGCTTTCTGGTGTTCTGTTATTCCGGAAGTTCCTCCACGCCCTTTTAGTTCAGTTTCTTCGCTTCCATACATGCCCTATTATACCATGGATTCTTCTGTTGCTTCTCGAATTTTTCCCTTTGGGCCGGGATGAACCTGTTTACTGCCTTCCTGACGCTTTTGGGTAACATGGTCCATCATACCCTGTACAGACTTATCTCTGAGGTCTGTGTCCCAAGGTATTTCACTTAGGAAACTTCTCATCTGTTCATAATTCCCCTTTCGGTATGCCAGCCTTTTGATTCCTAGTTCTTTTTTGGGGGAGATAAGTCCTAGCTCTACCAGGTACTCAAAGTTTAATACACTGTGGTCACTCATTCCCAAGGGCGCTTCCATCTTGACTTCCCTTATATCCCACTCATTTAGGGTAAATATCAAATCAAGCATTGCTGGTTCATCTTCTCCTCTCATTCTTGTTGGTTCTTTGTGTGTGTGTGTGTGTGTGTGTGTGTGTGTGTGTGTGTGTGTGTGTGTGTGTGTGTGTGTGTGTGTGTGTGTGTGTGTGTGTGTGTGTGTGTTTCGTCTCTCTTAGCCTCCATGTACCAACCACTTGAGCTGGACGTTGAGCGACGGTCTCGCTTCATGCAGGTCGGTGTTCAATCCCCGACCGTCCAAGTGGCTGCGCACCATTCCTTTCCCTGTCCCATCCCAAATGCTTATCCTGGCCCCTTCCAAGTGCTATATAATCGCAATCACTTGGCGCTTTCCCCTGATATCTTGTTATTTGTTCCCCCTCACAGTCGCTAATCGTCAATTCTTCAAACCTTTGTTTAATGTGAACCTGTTCAAAGCTGTAGCCTGTTCGAATCTGTTTAAAAACGGGCTACCCTCACTTCAAGCCTCTACTGTACACACTCTCCAAAACATCGTAACCAAAACACTTTGCTTCGGCCAATTTGCCCCTACAATAGATAACACAATAAATTTCCATTTGAAAAATATAAACCTCTAATGTTATTGTATAACACTTCCAAAACTTGACGTGTTAGTAAAATTAGACGTATTAATATCCACGTAAATAAGTCAACTTATTGTTGTGTCATTGTTAAACATTGGGTGAATAAACCACATAGACAAGAGAATTGGCTAGGGAAATTAGGAACAGTGGTAGGGAAATTAGGAACAGTGGTAGGGAAATAGAAACAGAGGTAGGGAAATAAGAACAGAGGTAGGGAAATAGAAACATCAAGGAACAGAGCTAAGGAAATGTTGCAGGTAGAGGGAGCTCCATCCGGCAGTATAGGACAGAGCTGGCCAAGCGCCGGTTCCGGACCTCAAGCCACCTCCAGACTGATGGTGGTGTAGCTGGCAGCCCAGGAATCCGACCTGTAGTCAGGCTCATGGGAGTACTACAGTCTGGAACTGAAGCCCAACTCCTGGAAACATTCCAGCAATCGTACCCAGTGAAACCAGACCATTGCACCAGCCCTTAGAGTACACAGGACTGATCCTGGCTATTCTGGCGAAGTCCAGTCGCTGGAATCTGGAGGGTGATGTTAAATAGTACACAGACCAACATCTGTCACCATCCGTGTCCATAGAACTCGCTACAGAACTTCCAGGATAACGTATGTCAGTCTCTTTCCTCTCAGGAAAGATACACTTCACACTGGCTGGTCCAGACCCTCATTATCCGCATCATATCCTTCGTCATTATCTAATATATCACGGAAAAAAGAGGTTGAAAATGTTATTGTGTGTGAGAGAGAGAGAGAGAGAGAGAGAGAGAGAGAGAGAGAGAGAGAGAGAGAGAGAGAGAGAGAGAGAGAGAGGGAGAGAGAGAGAGAGAGAGAGAGAGAGAGAGAGAGAGAGAGAGAGAGAGAGAGAGAGAGAGAGAGAGAGAGAGAGAGAGGAGAGAGAGAGAGAGAGAGAGAGAGAGAGAGAGAGAGAGAGAGAGAGAGAGAGAGAGAGAGAGAGAGAGAGAGAGAGAGAGAGAGAGAGAGAGAGAGAGAGAGAGAGAGAGAGAGAGAGAGAGAGAGAGAGAGAGAGAGAGAGAGAGAGAGAGAGAGAGAGAAGAGAGAGAGAGAGAGAGAGAGAGAGAGAGAGAGAGAGAGAGAGAGAGAGGAGAGAGAGAGAGAGAGAGAGAGAGAGAGAGAGAGAGAGAGAGAGAAGAGAGAGAGAGAGAGAGAGAGAGAGAGAGAGAGAGAGAGAGAGAGAGAGAGAGAGAGAGAGAGAGAGGTCTACAAATGGCGACCAGACCTACAAGTACGCAACAAAACTCTGGCAGTGAGGATATCCATCCACTTTCTGAAACATCTAATTGAGTTTCACGCTGGGGAGACGAACACAGCAGGCTCTGAGTGGCAGGGGGTGAGAGCGGAGGTGGTGAGAGGGAATGGAGGTGAGAGGGGAATGGGGTGAGAGGGATAAAGCAGGAAGAGTACAGAGCAACATTCGTGTGGTGTAGGAAAGGAGTCAGGGAGATGAGAGAGCAGGCAGGGAGATGAGCGACAGGCAGGGAAATGAGAGGCAGCAAGGAAGATGGAAGGTAGGCAGGGAGGTGGGAGGCAGGCAGGGAGAAGATAGGGAGGCAGGGAGGTGGGAGGCAGGCAGAGAGATCAGAGGCAGGCAGAGAGTTGGGAGGCTGGCAGGCAGGCTAGCAGGAACACCGAGGTACCAGAGGACACTATGATTATACATCATGGCAATATTGTTATATTTACACATCTCAAAATCCTGACTCCTTCACATCCTCGCTCATAGAGCCTTTGTTTCCTTATATATATTCGCCATTTATCAATATTATCCTCTTTGTCAACAGTAGAGCAAACAACTACAATAACAGTGCTCGTAGAATAATCATGAATGTACTTCCTACTCCTCATACCGACTGATAAAACAATGACGACACACCTCCAGGCCCTGAAGCACATCAAGGTTTACAATACAAAATAACACGTGCAAAACACCAATACACCTTTAACAAATTTCCCCACAAAGCGATACCGGGAAAGGAATCTAACTCCACATGAATCGGGAATCTATTAGACGGCGTTGCAAACATGCGAGAGCATCACATGTTGGTTCAGCAAGCCCGGCAAACACTTCCCGATCGCTTTTCACACGGGTTGTTCCGATGTCCACCAGAATGTTAAAGGTTCACGCTGGAGACGAGGCAGCCTACGCTCCCTCGAACAAATATAAATGTTGTGTGTCTGACGAAATGTAAATCCTGGCGTCGCGTTTTAAAATTGTGCTTTGAGCATTTTTCAACAAGCTGAAACCTTTTAAGTGTAATATATATATATATATATATATATATATATATATATATATATATATATATATATATATATATATATATATATATATATATATATATATATATATATATATATATATATATATATATGTCGTACTTAGTAGCCAGAATGCACTTCTCAGCATACTATGCAAGGCCCAATTTGCCTAATAAGCCAAGTTTTCATGAATTAATTGTTTTTCGACTACCTAACCTACCTAACCTAACCTAACCTAACTTTTTCTGCTACCTAACCTAACCTAACCTATAAAGATAGGTTAGGTTAGGTTAGGTAGGGTTGGTTAGGTTTGGTCATATATCTCCGTTAATTTTAACTCCAATAAAAAAAATTGATCTCATGCATAATGAAATGGGTAGCTTTATCATTTCATAAGAAAAAAATTAGAGAAAATATATTATTTCAGGAAAACTTGGCTTATTAGGCAAATCGGGCCATGCATAGTAGGCTGAGAAGTGCGTTCTGACTACTAGGTACGACATATATATATATATATATATATATATATATATATATATATATATATATATATATATATATATATATTGATGATAATTTGATGAAAGAACGTGAGAAGCCCCTCACTATGCTCTAGTTGCCCTTGGGAGGTGGTGATCTTTGGGGGATTTAAATACTCCGAAATTACCATCTCTTTTAAGGGTCTGAGCTGTGGTGCAGTGGGTTAAAGGCATACCAGTTATGCCAGTTGCTGTAATGCTTCTGTGCTGGCTAGGGTTCGAATCTCCTTGGGAAAGTGTTCTAAGGTTGTATAACTTCTCTTGCGTGTTTAGGCAAGTTGTGCATATATATATATATATATATATATATATATATATATATATATATATATATATATATATATATATATATATATATATATATATATATATATATATATAAGTATTCACCTATTTGTTCTTGCGGGGGTTGAGCTTTGCTCTTTCGGTCCTCCTCTCAACTGTCAATCAACTGTAACTAACTACTATTTTTTGTATATTTCAACACACACACACACACACAAACACACACCCAGGAACCAGCTCCGTGACAGCTGACTAACTTCCCTGGTACCTATTCACTGCTAGGTATCAGGGGCATTCAGGGTGAGAGAAACTTTGCCCATTTGTTTCTGCCTGGTCCGGGAATGTAAATGCGTGTATGTAAACACATGTGTGCGTAAACAATAATTGTCTCACATATGAATAAGCAAGCACATAGTGAGGGAATATTGCATATCCAAGGTTTATGGTTACATATCCAAGGTTACATATCCAACTTACATAACACATTCTCCAGGAATGTCACATATAAACCTTAAAGACCAGTCCCCCTTTAACCCCCCCCCCCCCTCCCCGCTCCCCTTAGACCTGACACAACTACAAAAGCTACGACCTCATTCTGGATTACAGCTCACATAACTTTATACATCTCGTATATATATTACAAAATTATGAATTTACGCAGGTAAGGAATACTATATTAATTACATAATTCCAAGCTTTTTAAGTACAACAACAAATCATGAGATTTCTTCCATTAACTTAACAAAAAAGTCCTTTTTTTATTTTATTTAATCAACTGGATTGTTGAAATCTCTTACGTCATCTATATAAATAAAAATGGAAATGTTTGTTTGTTCAAAATCGCTAATCTCAGAAAGTTCTTCACTGATTGCTTTGAAAGTTTCACACACGAGCCTGTCGGCCGAGCAGACAGCACGCTGGACTTATGATCCTGTGGTCCTGGGTTCGATCCCAGGCGCCGGCGAGAAACACTGGGCAGAGTTTCTTTCACCCTATGCCCCTGTTACCTAGCAGTAAAATAGGTACCTGGGTGTTAGTCAGCTGTCACGGGCTGCTTCCTGGGGGTGGAGGCCTGGTCGAGGACCGGGCCGCGGAGACACTAAAAAGCCCCGAAATCATCTCAAGATAACCTAAAGATAACCATTCCATTCGCACCCGAGCGGGTTTTTATAAGCATACTATATATAGATGTCATGTCTGTGTCGGGAAAAAAACATTTTTTTTTTTAAACTGTGTTTTTAATGTGTTTTTCACGTGAGGGAAATCTTTGAAACCTCTTTACCGTTTGCTTTGATATTTTGACACAACGTTGTATTCAAATAGGCGCGTGTTTTTATATACCTACTATATATATGACTCACCTGTGACAGGACAAAACATGCTTTTTTTTAAAAACAGCACCTTCTGTTGGACGTAAGAGCAACACATGCTGTAATCTCCGACAGTTCTTCACCGATTGCTTTGAAATTTTGACACAACGTTCCATTGAATACGCGCGTGTTTTCATTTACTTACTATATAGATGCCACACCTGTGACAGGTAAAAACATTCTTTTTTTAAGAAACAGCGCCATATGTTGCACGTAAGAGCAACACTCGCTATACCAAATCTGTTACGATTCCATTTCAATGTTTGTGATTGCATTGATAAATTGAATATCCATAGATTTCTATTTATTTTCATTTTGATTTAAGTATTTTGTGTGACATTGCATTGGAAATGAGTTGTGCTGTTTACCATTCCGTTCATTTTATGAGAATAGTTAACTTTTTATTTTTTCATTTTTGTTCATTTTTTTAACTGATTTTCTTATATCTCAGTGATGGGAACATCAGATCATTTATGTTCCAAATTTTCTGATGGGAACATCAGATCATTTGGGAATGCATTGGACGAGGGAGTGGGGAATGGTGGGGAGGAAAAGAGGTCGGGAGTGGGGAATGGTGGGGAAAACAAGGAGACGGGAGTGGGGAATGGTGGGGAAAACAAGGAGACGGGAGTGGGGAATGGTGGGGAGGACAAGGGAACAGGGGAGTGGGGAATGGTGGGGAGGACAAGGAGACAAGGGAAACGTGCTTCAGCACCTTTCCACAGCAACGCGTGGCCGGGTACAGCTAGTTATACAATAAATAAGAATGTTATCTTGTCCGTATTATTTATTGAAGCTCTTTTATTTTTATGCATAGAGTGTTTGCAGTTTTGCTCGTTCTTTGAGAAGGATTATGTTAATTAAATCTTCTTAGACATCAGAATAGACGTTCCTAACGACCTGATTTAACTTAGTCAACCATCTCTGAATACTTAGGTGAGAATTTACATCTATTTGAATGGAAAGTGTGTAAAATTAAATGTCATTGTGGGAATTGGGCGTCTCAGGTGGCTAAGATAACCCAAGTGGGGTCTCAGATGGCTAAGATAACCCAAGTGGGGTCTCACATGTGCAAGATAACCCAAGTGGGGTCTCACAGGGGAAAGATAACCCAAATGGGGTCTCACATGAGCAAGATAACCCAAATGGGGTCTCACATGGGCAAGATAACCCAAATGGGGTCTCACATGAGCAAGATAACCCAAGTGGGGTCTCACATGAACAAGATAACCCAAATGGGGTCTCACATGGCCAAGATAAAGCTGATTAACTGCATCTAATCTATTGATGATAACCCTGGAAACACAAACCGAAACTGTCTCTATTTTCCGCTTGTTACAACTTGTAATAAAGTTGTTACATCTTGGCTTAACGTGTTTATGACGTATTAGAACGTTGTTACAACGTGCTATATTGGTTGTTTTAACTGGTTAGGAGGTGTTAAACCTTGTTCGAACGTTGCACCAACGTCGTAGTTTCGGTGTGTGATTGATGATAAGACTTTGAGACATGAACAATCGTACCAGATAATCATTTTACACGAAGTCATATGCATATAGTCTTTACTAATAATTAATGGCAGATCACTTTCACAATTTCGTATTGCAACTTTGATTATATTAAAGAGATTCTTGTTTCCCTTCTTTATTAACCTGGGAATCGAACGCTTGTCTGTGCTATAATGAACCTACGAATTGGAATTTAATTTTGTATTTAAATTTCGGTTTCCCTTTGCTTTTTTTTCCTCTTCGTTTTAATTTAAATAAGTTAATTGAGATAAACATAAACATCTCAAAAATCTTTGCCTAGGTAATTTTTACATCCCTGATTTATCATAATTAACTACTCTCCCGTTCAACGTGTGATCACCAAATTTGTTCAAAAAGCTGTTCAGTCTTGCATCGTTGTTTGGGTTACCAGATGTCGCAAGATGGAGTCTTGACGCACTTCGCTTCAGCCTTTTTCAGACTCTGACTCTGTATGGTGCCTCGTCCGGATCAGGTTCAGAATACTCCGCTAAATAGCGAGCTCCTCCGACTGTTCTTCTTAATCTCTCATGCGTATCAAAGGTCAAACAAAATTCTAACTCCCTCCAGCTCCAGCACCCGGCCATAGGGTTTGATCCCAACACAAGGTAGTTATGAAGAGAAGCTCTATAAGCCTGTGCGGCACCATACAGTACTTGGAAAGAATGCGAGGACAAGCAGCTGGAATAGGACAGAGGGAAGGGACTATCGGGAATCGAGCACAAACCCTGAATCATACAAGACCTTTGCTGTACCAACCAGTCCAAGGGAAAGGACATCCCAACACAATCCAACAAAAAAGTCTTGGTATGTAACACCGAAATCTTGAGCTCAGGCTTAAAGTGTTTGAAGATATATCTGATGTATCTGTAGTAGATATCTATAGTATCTTCACAAAATACAATCGTTCTTTCGTGAAGTCTTGCTGTATTTTTCTGGTCTGTGTATTTCAAGATGAATACAGAGGGTAATTTTGGTTATCGTTTCTAGTAAGTTAGCCTTAAATGAACTCCGTGAGGAGTAAGGTAAGGTGTAGAGCTTCAGAGTAATCTCCAGCTAAGCTTAAGCCGCCATCTAGCTGAAGGGGAACTTTGGAGTTTACAATCCCTAGCATAGCTCAGGGTTAAAGTAAACTCTGAGTGTATATGCACCAAGGAACACAAGCTCACGGTGTGTGTAGTCTAATGGAACCAGAGATAGACTGAATAAACATCGAGAGCTTTGGTTAACAGTTAGACTGAAGTTCAATGTTGGAGTAACTCCTTTCGCCTCTCTGGTGGAGGTTTCTCTGCCTCGGCCAGATCTCCACCACGCCTTCACCCACGCCACCACCAACATCATCACCAACACATCTGACTCAAATCATCAACACCATCATCCCATATTATCATCATCCAAACTACCAATGAAGTAGCAACCACTACGACCACAACCCCCCACTACCATTCACGCCCACAACCCACCACAACTTTTACCCAAACCTCCATCATCACCATCACAACCAAAACACCTCTACCGTCGCCATTACCACTACTAACACTGCAGTCACCACCACCACCACCACTAGCACCACAATCACCACCACCACTTCACCCTCACCATCACACCCTTATCTCCCAACCACCACCACCAGCATAGCACCATCAACCAGAACTACCACTAGAGTAATTAAGGAAGACATTACGGCCTTATTTCACCTAAATATCCCATGCGTGTATTTCCCCTGTATTAGTCAGCCCATAAAAACGCCCTTAATGGCCGTCAAACATAATTTATGAGAGCAATATAGCACAACTGTGAAGTGGAAGAGCATCGTAAAGGCTAATTTTGCCATGTAAGAGACGAATGTTTCTCCTCGTTTTAAATTGCTTGGTGAATGTCAGTTTTGTCTTCCAAGGAGAGAGAGAGAGAGATACCAGGTGTGCTAGCCTTGTTGTGCCTGCTGGGATTGAGCTCCCAAGCCCTGCCTTTTATTGGCTTTGTTTCCTTACCCTTTTTCGTTTCATAGTTAGAAAGGAATTTGTGTATTGATTTTTTTTTGTTTTCCATGAAGGGTGAGTTTATTGGGCTGTGAGTAAGGTTACCCCTATTGTGATAGTATTGAGCAGCGTCACTCATTCTGTGAGTGAAGATACCCCTATAGTGATAGTATTGGGCAGCGTCACTCATTCTGTGAGTGAAGATACCCCTATAGTGATAGTATTGAGCAGCGTCACTCATCCTGTGAGTGAACATACCCCTATAGTGACAGTATTGAGCAGCGTTACTCATCCTGTGAGTGCAGATACCCCTATAGTGATAGTATTGGGCAGAGTCACTCATCCTGTGAGTGAAGATACCCCCTATAGTGACAGTATTGGGCAGCGTCACTCATCCTGTGAGTGAACATACCCCTGTAGTGACAGTATTGGGCAGCGTCACTCATCCTCTGAGTGAAGATACCCCTATAGTGACAGTATTGGGCAGCGTTACTCATCCTGTGAGTGAGCATGTCGCCATAGTAGCATGTATAACACCCACGATAGAAAAAAAAAATAGCTATCTTGTTCATCCTGCAAAATGCTCCTAGACACAGCTGGGACGAACTACCACAAGAGAACAGTTTCGAACAAGATGACTAACATTTACCAAAATATGTACTTTTTACCAACTTTTGAAATCTTGTAAATTTCACTTACAATCGTATATGTCGTTATCAGGTCTCCGTTGTTCCTCCTCTCCTACAGTTTGTTTACATTCGCTCTATACATCTTTCCTCGTAGTTCATGCCTCTCATTTTAGGAACAAGCAATTATGCATGTCTTGGAATCTTTCATGGCTGTTTTCGTGTCATTTTAGATGATAATTGCATGCCGGGGTTGCACACTGAAGATTGGTTCTCACGTACGTGAGGTCCAATCTTGAAGGATGATTTCTTCAAGTTCATTAGTGCCATTCAGTCGTTGGACAGTTTCATATATGCTGCAGATTAAATTCTGCCAATGTGTGTGTGTGTGTGTGTGTGTGTGTGTGTGTGTGTGTGTGTGTGTGTGTGTGTGTGTGTGTGTGTGTGTGTGTGTGTGTGTACTCACCTAATTGTGCTTACGGGGGTTGAGCTTTGGCTCTTTGGTCCCGCCTCTCAACCGTCAATCAACTGGTGTACAGATTCCTGAGCATACTGGGCTCTATCATATCTACATTTGAAACTGTGTATGGAGTCAGCCTCCACCACATCACTTCCTAGTGCATTCCATTTACTAACTACTCTGACACTGAAAAAGTTCTTACTAATGTCTCTGTGGCTCCTTTGGGTACTCAGCTTCCACATGTGTCCCCTTGTTCGCGTCCCTCCAGTGTTGAATAGCTCATCCTTGTTTACCCGGTCGATTCCCCTGAGGATTTTGTAGGTTGTGATCATGTCCCCCCTTACTCTTCTGTCTTCCAGTGTCGTAAGGTGCATTTCCCGCAGCCTTTCCTCATAACTCATGCCTCTTAGTTCTGGGACTAGTCTAGTAGCATACCTTTTGACTTTTTCCAGCTTCGTCTTGTGCTTGACAAGGTATGGGCTCAATGCTGGGGCCGCATACTCCAGGATTGGTCTTACATATGTGGTGTACAAGATTCTGAATGATTCCTTACACAGGTTCCTGAACGCCGTTCTGATGTTAGCCAGCCTCCCATATGCCGCAGACGTTATTCTCTTTATGTGGGCTTCAGGAGACAGGTTTGGTGTGATATCAACTCCTAGATCTTTCTCTCTGTCTGTTTCATTAAGTACTTCATCTCCTATTCTGTATACTGTGTCAGGCCTCCTGTTTCCACTGCCTAGTTTCATTACTTTGCATTTACTCGGGTTGAACTTCAACAGCCATTTGTTGGACCATTCACTCAGTCTATCTAGGTCATCTTGTAGCCTCCTACTATCATCCTCTGTTTCAATCCTCCTCATAATTTTTGCATCGTCGGCAAACATTGAGAGGAACGAATCTATACCCTCTGGGATATCATTTACATATACCAGAAACAGTATAGGTCCAAGGACTGACCCCTGCGGGACTCCACTTGTAACGTCTCGCCAATCTGAGACCTCACCCCTCACACAGACTCGTTGTCTCCTGTTGCTTAGGTACTCCTCTATCCACCGGAGTACCTTCCCTCTCACTCCAGCCTGCATCTCCAACTTTCGCACTAGCCTCTTGTGTGGCACTGTATCAAAGGCTTTCTGACAATCCAAAAATATGCAGTCTGCCCACCCTTCTCTTTCTTGCCTTATTTTTGTTGCCTGGTCGTAGAATTCAAGTAACCCTATGAGGCAGGACCTGCCATCCCAGAACCCATGTTGATGCTGTGTTACAAAGTTCCTTCGCTCCAGATGCTCCACTAGTTTTTTTCGCACAATCTTCTCCATCAGCTTGCATGGTATGCAGGTTAGGGATACCATGCAGGTGTGTGTGTGTGTGTGTGTGTGTGTGTGTGTGTGTGTGTGTGTGAGTGTGGGTTGAGAAAACAATTTAACGCGTGCAAAAGCTAGTAATGGGGAAAACATTTATGAAGTATAACTACACCATAGACTACGAATGAACTCGTTAAACTTACACAACAAACTCGATAAACACGGACGAGGTGGAGCATTAGATGCTAAAAGTAACCTTAATATTTACCTTTTTAATATTATACAATGATGCTGTTGATAGGCAACAGATTGTTGACGTGTCACTTTCAAGGTTGAGGGGGTGAAGGTCACGTGATAAACGAGGGAAGAGGAGGAGGAGGAGGAGGAGGAGAAGGAGAAGAAGTAGTAGGAGGAGGAGAAGACGGAGAGGAATATGGGAAAAAGATTGCACAGGGGAAATTCCCCCTTGAGGGGGAAAATATGCTTAACATTTTTCCAAAATTTCCCTTCTTCTGTTGTTCTTCTCCCTTTTTCTGTTGTTCTGCTCCCTTCTGTTGTTCTGTTCCTTTCTTCCATTGGTTTTTCCTTCTTCTGTTGTTTTTCCTTCTTTTGTTGTTCTTCTCCCATCTTCTGTTGTTCTGTTCCTCTTCCAATTTTGTTCAGCTTTTTCTATTTCATTCTTATTTCGTGTTGTTCGTCATACTTTTGTCTCCCTTATATTTCACACCTTTCTCTCCCTCCTTTCTAATTCCTTCTCGTCACAATCAGTTCCTTTCCATCCCCAATCGTATGTTCTATACTCCTTCCCATCCCCATCCTTTCTCCTAGTTCCTATTCCATCTCTCCTCCTCCATTCCCCCCCTCTCACTTTGTTCCTCCCTCCTTCTTATTCTATCCCTCTCATTCCTTTCACCTCTCCCATCACCACCACCCACTCACAGTAATGTCCTGCACCTGTGCTCCTCAAGCCATCTCACCAAACTTACCCAAATTTCACAGCTTGGAAACCCATGTGGGTTAGCCACTTAACCTTTGCAAGCGATTTATTTACGGAAGAACATTTGGAACACATGTTTGAACCCATTTTGAACAATTTGTTGTATTTTACGAGCATTGGGATTATGTGTAAATAATATTTTATAAAGCCGTTTTACTGGGAACTTTTTATTCAGAGGTTAATCCTAAATTTGTTTTAAATTTTTTGTCGATTAGGTGAAGATAGATTTATTACTGAAGTTAGTTCTCTCTCAAGTACTTGCCAATATGGGTCATCTGTCATACGCAGTGAAATCTATCACACCTCGATCATATTTCTTTCCATATCTCCTTTAAAATAATTTGTTCCTAGAATAATAATTTATTTGTCTCTTTAGAATTTGTTTTACACACAAACACACACATATTTTATATATATATATATATATATATATATATATATATATATATATATATATATATATATATATATATATATATATATATATATATATATATATATTAGTATATTTTGGTAGCAGTCTTTCCTGTAGACATATATTATTAAATATGACCGAAAAAGTAAGATTAATAATTCTAACACGAATTTTCTCGATCTTTCGTACGTTTCTTTTCACTGTTGGTGGTAATTCAAAAATAAATTCTCCAAAATTCATTTTTATTTCTAGTCTGACGCGACACTTGAGCGCGTTTCGTAAAACTTATTACATTTTCAAAGACTTTAGCTTACACATACACAACTGAATAGAACTTACACATCTTCGATTTGTTTGTATCTACATTTTGAGTGAGGTGGATGGGGTGAGGTGGTATTTATAGGGTATTAAATTCCTAAACACAAGACAGAACACGAAACAATGGGTATTGAATGGAAGTGATTTGTAGAAAGCCTATTGGTCCATATTTCTTGATGCTTCTATATTGGAGCGGAGTCTTGAGGTGGGTAGAATATAGTTGTGCATTAATTGGCTGTTGATTGCTGGTGTTGACTTCTTGATGTGTAGAGCCTCGCAGACGTCAAGCCGCCTGCTATCGCTGTATCTATCGATGATTTCTGTGTTGTTTACTAGGATTTCTCTGGCGATGGTTTGGTTGTGGGAAGAGATTATATGTTCCTTAATGGAGCCCTGTTGCTTATATAAGCAACAGGGCTCCATTAAGTTCTGTCTTATGTTTAGGAATTTAATACCCTATTAATACCACCTCACCCCATCCACCTCACTCAAAATGTAGATACAAACAAATCGAAGATGTGTAAGTTCTATTCAGTTGTGTATGTGTAAGCTAAAGTCTTTGAATAAATATATATATATATATATATATATATATATATATATATATATATATATATATATATATATATATATATATATATGTCGTACCTAGTAGCCAGAACTCACTTCTCAGCCTACTATGCAAGGCCCGATATGCCTAATAAGCTAAGTTTTCTTGAATTATTATATTTTCTCATTTTTTTTTCTTATGAAATGATAAAGCTACCCATTTCATTATGTATGAGGTCAATTTTTTTTTATTGGAGTTAAAATTAACGTAGATATATGACCGAACCTAACCAACCCTACCTAACCTAACCTAACCTATCTTTATAGGTTAGGTTAGGTTAGGGAGCTGAAAAAGGTAAGTTAGGTTAGGTTAGGTTGGTTAGGTAGTCGAAAAACAATTAATTCATGAAAACTTGGCTTATTAGGCAAATCGGGCCTTGCATAGTAGGCGGAGAAGTGCGTTCTGGCTATTAGGTACGACATATATATATATATATATATATATATATATATATATATATATATATATATATATATATATATATATATATATATTTATATATATATATATATATATATATATATATATATATATATATATATATATATATATATATATAATGCTGAGGACTGTACCACTGTACCACCACCCCACAATGCTGCGGGCTGTACCACAGTGTACCACAACACCACAAACGCATGGGAGAGTCTTCATGAACTCATTCAACCCCATGCCTGAGCGCATTCGGGTTATGTGGTAACTATTTCATCTATTCCAGGTTTTGGCCACAGAACACACAATATCAAATGATATTCTCTTGGCTTTTGTTGAGCAAAAGTGTGATTTGTGATCTTTTAATCCTGTATTTTTGCCTCGTGTCTTACACGCAAACTACACACACAAAAGGTCTTTTTTGTGTGTGTGGCTCTTCCTGTTTCCCGCAGTCCATCTATTATGTGCATGTATTTTAAGCATTAAGGCGCTCTGCTGACAAACGTCCAAGTATTATTTCCACACAAAACTGCTTGGTTCTTTGATTCGAGTTCCTTGCCACATATAACACTTTGAAATGCAATATTGCAATACCGGCATAGTGCTTTCTCATGACTACGCTGGAAACACAAACCAAAACTCTCTATTTTCCGCTTGTTACAACTTTTATTAAAGTTGTTACATCATGGCTTAACGTGTTTATGACTGTATTAGAACGTTGTTACAACTTGCTATATTGGTTGTTATAACTGGTTACGTGTTAAAACTTGCTCGAACGTTGTACCAACGTCGTAGTTTCGGTGTGTGTTTGGCGGGTACCAACCTTCAGCTTTGGTTTTTAATTTCTCATCTCTTTCTCGTCTTGTCCGAGGGGTTACAGAGTGCCCTTCTATACTACTTTCCGTCTCTTAGTATTCTCGAATTATTCGCTTTCTGGGATTTTGTTTAATCGAAGTTTTGTCCTTAAATACCTACTCTCTCTCTTTTGTTATATCATTGCTACTTATCCTCCTTACTTATAAGTTATTTCTTTGATATATTTATGTTTAAATAAATCTAGAGGAAACCTCTATAAAATAAATATTTATTTATTATATAAAATAAATCTGTGGAAACTTGCATTGGTAATCGTTCCTTTGAGATGTAATAAAGCTGCTGTTAATGTGTCTAGTTATGCTTACTGCATTCTATCCCTTACCTTATTTGCTTTGGTTTTAACTCCATCATGCATTGGTGTACAAAACTTCAAGGCTTCCATTACAGTAATGTGACAATTTTTTTTCTAGGGTAGTAAGTGTTATTTTCTAATTGATTATGTTTCCATAGGATATAAAGCAGCAATATTTTTCTTAACCTTTGCATCGGACAGCTCAGGGAGGACGTCTTGAAGGTTGATGCTGATCTTGAAGGCTGAAGGCTGATGACTCTATATCTAGAGCTGTAACAGAAGCCCGAAACGCTCTACCTAATTGGGGGCTTCATAAAAATGTAATTTATGTAAAAACGCTTTACCGACTGTACCGAGCTTTTCTATGTATATTTTAAATACAAAATATTATTATTATTATTATTATTATTATTATTATTATTATTATTATTATTATTATTATTATTATTATTATTAGTCGGCAACCTTCAGGTGCCTTCAAGATATCTTTCTTAAAAAACCCTCTGATGAAAAGTTCAGAGAAAGATTTGAGCGGAACAGCTGCCGTTTTCAATACTTTTGGAGGTATATGCAATCAGAAAATTCCCATTATTTCCCAGTAAAAAAATATATTTACACAGTGTAAGCTTTGTTTGGAGAGTTTGTGGAGGGGTGGGCGTAAGGGAGGTTTGGACTTTTGAACGGAGTAAAAACGGATGCTGAGTAGGGTGTGGGGGGGAGGTTGGTGTAGTGGAAGGGTGTGGAAGGGGAATGTGGATGCCAGTGGAGTTCTCAGAGTGGAAGAGGGAGAACGGAAGGGGAAGATAAGCTGGATCAAGCTGGCACACGAGTGTGTAAAGGGCTGAGGAAAATAAATCATAAAAAAGAGATCCTTCTTCCAGTCTTCAGCTTTTAAAAGTTTGCTCACAATCTAAGGGAAATGACGCCTATGAAGTGGCTTTTATTTTTTCATACGAAGATATAAAACTTTTATGTCCACCGTCATAAAAAAAATCTCATACCTGATGCGTAAGTTTAGGGAATAACTTTAGTTGCTAATTAAACACTACATGTATGGATGGGTAGCGAAATGGATGGATGGATGGATGGCTTGCCGGATAGATGGCTGACAGGTTGTATGGATGGTTGGTATGATGGATGAGTGGATGAATGGTTAGTTGGATGGATGGTTAACTGGATATTAACCCTCTATTCATTTAAAGAATTCTGGATGGTTGGTTGGATGGATGGATGAACTCTCGACTGGACGGATAGTTGACTGGATGGATGAGTAACTAAATGAATAGTTGGCTGGATTGATGTTTGACTATATAAATTTTGATGATTGGCTTCATGGATAAATGGATAGTTAACTGCATGCTCAGAAATGACAGAACAATGAGAACGAAAGGTACAGGCAATCCATGTATATGGAGACACGGATGAACCACAAAGAGAACACAAGAGAGTACTCATGAACAAAGTGTGAGCACAAATCCCGATAGACAAACACACACAACACGGAAAAAGAGGAGTTAGTGAGCAACATGAGAAATCTGCGAGATAGCCGTTCGTAACTCCATCAGCAAAGAGCTTACACACGGAAGGAAGTGCAGATCAAACCGGATAACCCAACAGACCACAAACTTGGAGCCTGTAGCTGATATGCACGAGGTGTGTGAGTGTGTGTGTGTGTGTGTGTGTGTGTGTGTGTGTGTGTGTGTGTGTGTGTGTGCGTGTGTGTGTGTGTGTGTGCGTGCGTGCGTGTGTGTGTATGTGTGTACTCACCTATTTGTACTCACCTATTTGTGCTTGCGGGGGTTGAGCTTTGGCTCTTTGGTCCCGCCTCTCAACTGTCAATCAACTGGTGTACAGATTCCTGAGCCTACTGGGCTCTATCATATCTACATTTAAAACTGTGTATGGAGTCAGCCTCCACCACATCACTGCCTAGTGCAGTGATGTGCACTAGGTGTGTGTGTGTGTGTGTGTGTGTGTGTGTGTGTGTGTGTGTGTGTGTGTGTGTGTGTGTGTGTGTGTGTGTATGTGTGTGTGTGTGTGTAAATGTGGGTACTCAGGAAGAAATAATACAACATACAAATATATCCACCGCAAGAAACTGCAGAAATATTCTAAATACAGGAATAAGTTCTGATAATTGCAGTCGTTGCAATCCCCGTGGAGCAATGGTAAAACACTCGCCCGGGGTTTCGTGAGCGCTTAGACTTGGGTTCGCATCCTGGCCGGGGAGGATTGACTGGGCGCCAATCCTTAACTGTAGCCTTTGTTCATCCAGCAGTGAATGGGTACCTGGCTGTTGTTTAACGATTCGGTGGGTTGTATTCCTTTGAACATTAGGATTAAGGACCTGCCCGAAACGCTATGCGTGCTAGTGGTTCTTCAAGAATGTAAGAACTCATGCATATAAATATATAAATAAATAATTTGAATTTTTTTTTCACCCAAAATTGTGTACAAATCCGCTAAACAAGAAGGAATGTTTTAACAAAGTCTGTCCAGCTTTTCATATCGAAGAAACTAAGCGAATTAAATCAAAAGAACGCCGTTATGAATAAAGCAACACCATGTATAATACCAGAGAGATTTTTAATAAGAGAAAAAGAAAAAGAAAGACAAGAAATGTCCAAAAAGTACTATCAACTCGGTCAGATGCAAAACAGGACACAGCTAACGAGGCACCCATACCAGAACCACAGATACTAACACCATGCAAAATGCTCACCACTTCCACAAATATGATAACCTCATTCCTATTTGCCAACATGCAAGGTATTAAACACACACAAAAAGTCCACTTTATAACTGTCCTCTTAAATAAAGCAGATGCGTTGTTTACAGCTGTAACTGAAACTCACACTAAGGGACTATTATGAAAATATGATATTGATACCAGAGTACAATTTTTTTGAGATGTGACAGGAAACACAGGGTGGGGTCAGCCTGTTTATCACAGACACACTCATCTGTACTACACTGCTAAACACCACAAACATTATGGTGGAAGAGCTGATAATCGAAACAGAAATTCAAAACGAGGTGATTGTCTATAAATCATCAAATGCAAATTCTTAAGAAGTTTAAAGACCAACTTATGAAAAATAGAATAATGCTTAGAGAGCCTCGCAAACCCCCTGCCCCTAACATCATCTTGCTTGGTGATTTCATCCTATGGCAGCTAAAATCGAAAAAAATATGGCAAATACTATTATACCTGACAGACTCACAAAAAATCAGTCTGAATAAACAGTCAAACACAAATAAACAAATGAGCTCTTGCAAATATGTGACAGAATTTCTGTAAACCATCAAATAGTAGATCCATCTAGAAAAGAAAACACTCTAGACCTTATTTTTACAAACAATATTTAACTGATTATGGATATGATGATTACAAACACACGTGATCCAGAACACAATTAACGTAATCGAAGTTCAGACAAGCATGGGGCAATAGACTTGTACAGTCTGTGTTTCAAATCCACGAGGAACAGAATTCAACAAATTTAATTTAAATAACGAATTTATTAACTGGGAACGAATAAACCAAAACCTCGCAGAAATATTCTGCGAAGAACAGCTAGATAATCTAAACATAAACAAGTGCTTCGAGAAAATAGCCAAAGTAGCACTAGAAATATGTAGAAGGTAAATACTGCTAAGAAAAAAAAGAGAAAAAGATGCAATGTGGAATGAAACCGCGGCTCTCTCAATAGGCAAAGAAAACAAATCGCAGGACATCTCTAACGCTCCACTCTATCCCAACAACGACATAAAGGCAATGTAGAGCAATAGGTCAAGGTGCAAGGACAATAGCTCGAGGTCAAGGTGGAAAAATCATATAAAATGCAGGAGAGGCAAAGAAAACAAAAGGTCATAAGTGAAACAGAGAGGAATCTGAAATACGTTTCTCCTATGCAAAAACTAAAACCAAAATACTACATCTAGCATTGGGCCCTTACCCAAGCGTGTTGAAAACTTCACAGAAGACAAGATATTAATGAAATACTGAGTCCTAAGAACGATTCTGTTTACAGTGAATCCCTGTACACATTGACCATCAATGATCCAAATTCTTCATGAATGCGACACCAACATCGAACCATATATAAGAAATCACTCTAATCTCAGTAGCTATTGAAGTAGCCATAGACATCATGCCCATGCACTCTGCACCAGGCCCAGACTCCTGGAATTTTATATTTATCAAGAAGTGTACAACACCACTACTACAGGCCCTAAACATTTTTTGGAGACTGAGCCTAGATACAGGTGTTATCCACGAGATGCTTAGAACAGCAGAGATCGCGCCACTTCCCAAAGGAGGTAGTAAAGTAGAGGCATAAAATTATAGACCATTAGCTCTAACATCACGTGTTATAAAAATCTTTGAAAGAGAGCTAAAAAGTAAGATTACAAATCACATGGATTCACAACATCTACTTAAACCCGGGCAACACGGGTTCAGAACAGATCGCTCCTCCCTCTTACCATTGCTAGATCACTATGACAAGCAAAACGCAGGTGTAATATACAGACTTTGCAAAACCATTCGACAAATGTGACCATGGTGTTACTGCGCACATCATGCGCTCAAAGGGAATAACTGGCAAAGTAAGGAGATGGATCTTCAACCTCTTAACGAACAGAAAGCAGAACGTGTAATAGTCAACACAGTAAAATTCGGATCATCCACTGTGAAAAGCTCAGTCCCCCAAGGTACCGTACTTGCTCCAGTACTTTTCCTCAAATCAGACATAGATAAGGATATAAACTACAGTACCGTATCGTCATTTGCAGATGACAGTAGGATCTTCATGTGAGTAGACAACATAGAGGACTCAGCAAACCTACAGTCTAATATTAATCGGGTCTTTCGTAGAGCCATACATAATAATATGATGTTTAATGAAGACATATTTCAGCTGCAGCGCTATGGAAAAAAACGAAAATATAAAAAAGGGAACCATATATAAAACGCAGTCAAATCATGCAATAGAACGAAAATGCATTGTAAAGGATCTATGAGTAATCATGTCGGAATGCTTAACGATAAAGCTGTCACGACTGCAAGAAAAAATGACAGGTAGGATAACAAGAATCTTTTAAAAACAATAGGATGCCATACCAATGATGAAGACAAGATAAGCATTAGATCAAGACACTTTAGAATGGAATATTGTTTTACGCTAAAAGCCTCATTCAAAGCCGGAGAAATTGCTGAACTGGCGAGCGTGTAAAGATTCTCTATTACAAGAATCCACTCTACAAAACATGTAAATAATTGAGACCGATAAAAAGATATAAATCTGCATTTTCTACAGCGCTGGCGAGAGAGAGAGAGATACATGGTAATTAACTCCGGGAAAATATTAGAGTGACTGGTTCCGAAAATGCACACGGCAGTGACATCACTTGAAACTAAGACTAAACCACACACCAGAAGATGAGGCGACAACGACGTTTCGGTCCGTCCTGGGCCAATATTACACTCGACTTGATAATGGTCCGAAACGTAGTCGTCTCCTCATCTTCAGGTGTGTGGCTTAGCCATCATATCTTCACCCACTTTAATGTGACTCATCATCTGCATCACTTGAAAACCATTAGGCATGGCAGGATGTGCAAAATAGCCCCATTCAAATGCAGAGGTGCAACAGGTACTCTGAGGGTGAACTCCATCAACATCAAAGGCCCAAGACTTGTCAACACTCTCCCTCCACTCATAGAGAGACTGACTGGCCGGCCCTGAACGGTGTTTAAGACAAAACTCAATAGACACCTCCAAAGAGAGGTGTCTATCCTCTGACAAATCAGCCTGACAAATCACAGCCTCATCAACCAGCCTGTGATTTGTCAGGCTTCTCGCAACCGCGTCCAACAGCCTGGTTACATTCAGGCTGGTGGTTGATTCCACCCAGGCTGATGGCCTGGTCAGATACCATAAGGTAGGTATTGTTGCCTAGAAACATGAATGGAAGGATGTTTAGCTGGTTGGATGGATGAATGGTTTGCTAGAGTGATGGTTAATTTGATGGATGATTGATTTGATGGATGATTGATTTGATGGATGGTTGCTTGTATGGATGATAGGCTCGATGGATATCTGAATGGATGGACGGTTGACTAGCTGGCTTTGCTGAGTGTATGGATAACTGAAAATGATGAGTAATTCGCTGGATGAATGGGTAGATTTACGAATGGTTATGTAAATTGAAGGTTGGCTAACTGGATGAATGGACTGGCGGTTATCCGGATGAGTGGTTGACCACGTTTCGACCCACAAACCACGAGAGCACAAGGTTAGAGACCAAGTTTGACTTACATGTCAAACACCAGATCTATCAATTTCAAGTATCTTTAAGATTCAGTCGACTGAGTTAATATTATTCAAGTTTACACAAAGCTAAGTGTTAAATCCAACTCCAAGTGAATCTACTCATGCAAGAGACAAATGGGGATATACTCAGCCGTGCGAGAAGTTAGGATTTTAAGGGGAAAGTCTGCGTCTGGTGGAATCTTTAAGGCTGGGACCTAAGTTCCGCTGAGGAAGAGCTCTGTCCTCCTGAACATAGCTCAGGATTATAGGATTCTCTCAGGGTATCCATGCCGGGATTGTAGACCACAGCAATAGTTACATAAATCCACGGGATAAATGTGTGTGTGTGTGTGTGTGTGTGTGTGTGTGTGTGTGTGTGTGTGTGTGTGTGTGTGTGTGTGTGTGTGTGTGTGTGTGCGCGGTAATTTTTCCAAGTGGTGGTTACATGAACAGTTATTCTGCACAGGCAGACACTCAAACACACACACACACACACACACACACACACACACACACACACACACACACACACACACACACACACACACACACACACACACACACACACACACACACAGGGATGCTAAGAAAAGCTGAAGCATTATGCCTACCAACCTCAATATTGCATAGTAAATCACTGGCAACAGGAGAACTGCCAAAAATTTGGTAGACGGCTAATGTAGATCCGATATACAAGAATTACAGGCCAGTGTCCCTAACTTGCACACCATGCAAAGTGATAGAGAAAAACTAAGCAAGAATGAGAAGTGTGGGCAGATTGCATATTTCTCGATTATCAGATTGCCTTTGACACAGTATGCCATATGAGACTAGTGCACAAGCTGGAGATACAGGCATGATAAAAGGGAAGGTTCTCCAATAGATAATAGAGTACCTAAGCAACAGAAAACAGCGAGTCATTGTGAGGGGTGAGGTCTGTGAGTGGCGAAGATGTCACCAGTGGAGTTCATTCCGTGGACCTATCATGTTTCTAATATATGTATACGATCTCCCAGAGGGAAGAGAACTCGTTCCTCTCAATGTTTGCTGATGATGCAAAAATTATGAGGAGTGTTAAGACAGAGGAACACAGCAAGAGGCTACAAGATTACCACCACAAACTGAAGGAACAGTCCAACAAATAGCTATGGACACACGCGCACACAAACACACACACACACACACACACACACACACACACACACACACACACACACACACACACACACACACACACACACACACAGGGGCCTCGTAGCCTGGTGGATAGCGCGCAGGGCTCGTAATTCTGTGGCGCGGGTTCGATTCCCGCACGAGGCAGAAACAAATGGGCAAAGTTTCTTTCACCCTAAGTACCCCTGTTACCTAGCAGTAAATAGGTACCTGGGAGTTAGTCAGCTGTCACGGGCTGCTTCCTGGGGTGTGTGTGTGTGTGTGGGGTGGGAAATTAAAAAAAAAAAAAAAAAAAAAAAAAAAAAAAAAGTAGTTAGTAAACAGTTGATTGACAGTTGAGAGGCGGGCCGAAAGAGCAAAGCTCAACCCCCGCAAAAACACAACTAGTAAACACACAAACACACACACACACACACACACACACACACACACACACACACACTTTGTATACCACATATGTCAGGCCAATCCTGGAGTATGCAGCCCCAGCATGGAGTCCATATCTAGTCAAGGATAAGACTAAACTGGAAAAGGTTCAAAGGTTTGCCACCAGACTAGTACCCGAGCTGAGAGGTATGAGCTACGAGGAGAGACTACGGGAATTAAACCTCACTTCGCTGGAAGACAGAAGAGTTAGGGGGGACATGATCACCACATTCAAGATTCTCAAGGGAATTGATAGGGTAGATAGGGCAGTCTATTTAACACAAGGGGAACACGCACAAGGGGACACAGGTGGAAACTGAGTGCCCAAATGAGCCACAGAGATATTAGAAAGAACTTTTTTAGTGTCAGAGTGGTTGACAAATGGAATACATTAGGGGGTGATGTGGTGGAGGCTGACTCCATACACAGTTTCAAGTGTAGATATGATAGAGCCCGATAGGCTCAGGAATCTGTACACCTGTTGATTGACGGTTGAGAGGCGGGACCAAAGAGCAAGAGCTCAACCCCCGCAAGCACAACTAGGTGAGTAAACTAGGTGAGTACACACACAGACACACAGACACACACACACACACAAAGGGCTGCCATCAGGAACCTATACGGATATACCCTATATATTCACCACCAACAAATATAGCGGGAACATACAGGCACAAAATTATGCCCAACAAGCATGGGACCCTCACTGAGACAACCAAACCATTGTCATTATAAACAATGTCTCTATCTAGTCTGTATTGATCATTCTATCCTTTCATTCATCTCCAGCTTTCTATCAATCTATCCATGTTTTCATCTATCTTTCTTTCTGTCTATCCAACCAGCTATACGTCTACTTAGCCATATATGCATTCATTTATCTGTCCATATATCTATCGATCTATGTGTCCATCTATCCACCCATTTTCCCATCTATCCACCTATCTATTAAACGAGTTATCCATCAATCTATTCATCTACTTAATCATCTATCTAGTCGTCTATCCATCCATATACTTATATCTCCACCCATATATGTATCTATCTATCCATATACATTTATCATTCTATCTATCCCTCTATTTTTACATCTATCCATCTGCCCACCCATCTATCCCTCTACTTATCCATCTTCCAATCCATCCACTTATCCAACAACCTGTCTATCCATTAATCTATCATTCTATCCATCCACCTACTAATCTTTCCATCCAAATATCTATCCATTTATATCTGGGTCTATTGATCTATGAATGCATCTATCCATCCAACTATCCATCGGTCCCATCCATCAATCTATTCCTCCGTCTACTCACCTGTCTATCGACCGAATAGCTAAATATCCTACCCCGAATGGCCTCTAGACCGTCCCCTATCCCCAGAACATTGTCCCTCCGACAACACTGGGTGAGGCTAGCCGCTGGCGTCTGGCCTCGAATTTCGAACTTATTAAAAAAAATTCAAATTAATACTAAATTAAAAAAACATAGTTCAGAGAAAAAAAGAACAGGAAAAAAGAAACTTGGATGAAAATAAACACTCAAAAGGATGTTAGAAATGTTACAAATTAATTGTTCAGCGAAAATGATGGAAACAAATATTAAATGTTGAACATCGGAATAAGCAATAAACACAATAAATTGAGTATATTGGAAAAAATAAGAAGTATATATTTTCTTTAAAAAAAGAAAAAACTATGGTTTTGAGGTAGGAAAAGAGATCAGGATGATGATTTGAGATAGGACAGAGGAAAGGAATGATATCCAACCACTTGAATTGGACAGTACAGCTATGATGTCGCTTCATGCAGGTCGGCGTTCAATCTCCGATTATCCAAGTGGTTGGGCACCATTCCTTCCCTCTGTCCTATCCAAAATCCTTATCCTGATCCCTTCTAGAGGCTTTAAATGTCGTAGTGGCTTAATGCTTTCTCCTGTTAATTTCCGTACCTTGAGGTAGGGATCTATTGAAGTAAAACGCGACCATGTAACCACATCTAGATGAATATATCTAGATGAGTACATCAAGGTGAGTATATATCTAGGTGAGTATATCTAAGTGCACCAAAGAAAATATATCTAGGTGCGTAAGTTCATCAAGGAAAGATCATCTTGGTGAGTATATCTAGATGAGTATATCTAGATGAGTATATCTTGGTGAGTATATTTAGATGAGTATATGTACGTGATTACATATTGGTAAATACACCTTGATGAGTACATATAGGCGAGTGCATCTAGGACGGCACATTTAGGTGAGTACATCTTGGTACATATAAGTGAGTGCGCCTAATGAGTATATCTAGGTGAGTATATCTAGGTGAGTATATCTAGGTGAGTATATCTAGGTGTGAATATCTAGGTGAATATCTAGATGTGTTAGGTGAAAATCTAGATGTTCTAGGTGAATACATTTAGATGAATATATTAGGTGAATACAAATAGATGAACGTATTTAGGTGAGTACATCTTGACGAGTCCATCTAGGTGAGATCATTCAGGTGAAACACCCCCCCCCCCACACTTAAACTTACACACAACACACTACTCGCAACTAATCATTGAAACAACTCAAGTGTTCATAACCTTTAAATACTTTGTTTATTTTTTTTTTTAACGTGAAGGCTACATTTGTCTGTGAATGCATTTGCTTAATTGCACTCTCACTTGCTTTGTGTGTGTGTGTGTGTGTGTGTGTGTGTGTGTGTGTGTGTGTGTGTGTGTGTGTGTGTGTGTGTGTGTGTGTGTGTGTGTGTGTGTGTATGTGTACTCACCTAATTGTGCTTGTGGGGGTTGAGCTTTGGCTCTTTGGTCCCGCCTCTCAACCGTCAATCAACTGTGTGTGTGTGTTTGTGTGTGTGTGCTCACCTAGAAATGCTCGATGGGTTGAGCTAGGCTCCTAGTCCCGCCTTCTGAACGTTCTTAGATGTGACTAAATATACTGAAACTTTAATCATATTTACATTTAAAACTTTGAATCGAATTACCTTCAAGTGACTGACACCGCAAGGCAGCAGGAGATGGCTTCTAAGAACAGCTTAGTCATTCCTTATAGTTCTTGCATAGATCACATCGTTGAGAACTTAATTAGGCAAAATTTGTGAAGCAAATATCTTTTTCAGTTACCTAGATAAAGTCGGTAAGGAATTTGTAAACGTCTATGAGAAGAAAGATAAAGCTGAGGGCGCCAGAGTACATATGATTCCTTGTAATAATTTTAGTAAAGTTTTTTTTGTGGCCAAAGAGGCAGAAATATAAAAAACCCAGCATCTTCCAACACAAGGGGTCTGTTAGAAATGACAAAGAAAGCTCAGAATTATATATAAACACGTGAGAACGATCACAAAATTATATGGGATAATTCTTGTATAATTTATTCCCAACACTGTGGCTTCAAAAGACAAAATAAAAGAATCTACTTTCATAAAGAATATTTCGAAATGTTAATATCTCCTCCGGGCAGTGGCTATAACAGACTTGGTGCGTGATTATGTGACAAGGAGGTTATGACCTAATGCTTACACCTCTCTCTCCAGGACACCTGATTTGACACGATAAGAGCAGCTGCAGCCGTCAGTCACGGTGTGTTACGGGTTATTCATGCCCGTGCCACCTCTTGGGTGGCTTAATTTTCATCTATCAATCAATCAGTCAATCTCGCTCACTGCTGAAGAGGATCCCGGCTTGGGACGCAAATATTCAGTCTGAGTTTCCAGTGTGTTTTCAGGGGAAAAATCCCAAGGATACTATTTGCTTGTGATAGTGGGTTTCATTTTCGCTGTGTATGAGTTATATGTGTAAGTGTTGTGTATGTGTGCGTGTGTATTGAGTGCTGTGTAATTACGTTTTGTGCCTGCAGGATCAATCTGGTAGCTCTTGGACCCCACCTTTCTAACAGTAATCTAATGTTTTCTAATATTTTCCTGACCTCATTTCCTCCATCATATATTTCCCTACAACGCACGCACACATCCGCAGAAAGCAGCTGTCTAGCTCCCAGGTACCTATTTACTGCTAGGTGAACAAAACCATCAGTTGAAAGAAACTCTGCCCATATGGTTCTGCCTCGGCCGGGAATCAAACCCGAGAGTGTGCGTGTATGTGTTTTCTGTGCTTATGTTGTGTGTTATCTGATTGTGTTTGCTGATTGTGTGCTGATCTGAAGTGTTTGCTGATTGTGTCTGCAGAATCGAGCTATTTAGCTTTTGGATCCCAGCCATTCTAGCCAACCTATTTTTCCTTTATTATGTGCGACGGTCTCGCTTCATGCAGGTCGGCGTTCAATCCCCGACCGTCCAAGTGAATGGGCAACATTCCTTTCCCCGTCCCATTCCAAATCCTTATTCTGACCCCTTCCAAGGGCTATATAGCCGTGATGGCTTGGCGCTTTCCCCTGAAAATTTCCTCCTTCTATTATGTCTACTACATATATTCCTTTCTAACACACACACACACACACACCCATGAAGCTCCCCGTGACAACTGTCCAACTCCCAGGTACCTATTTACTGCTAGGTGACCAGGCGCATTATGGTGAAAGAAATGTTATAACGATACCATTTTGTATCATTTGTTATACCATTTTAATATTTTACCATGTCGTGGAACAGTTGACTAAGGCGCATCTGGGAACATTCCGTGCGGAGGTTCGAACCCTCATCACGGCCCCTCCATAGCGCCCTTGTGGATTTGTTTTGCCCATTTGTTTCCATTTTCGCCGGAAATCGAACCCGGGCTATTCGGAATTCGATAGCCACTCAGCCGCGAGGCCACTGTTGAGAGGCGGGACCAAAGAGCCAGAGCTCAACCCCCGCAAGCACAACTAGGTGAGTATTGTGTGTATAAGTATGTGAGTGTGTGTGTGTGTGTGTGTGTGTGTGTGTGTGTGTGTGTGTGTGTGTGTGTGTGTGTGTGTGTGTGTGTGTGTATTCACCTAGTTGTTTTCACCTAGTTGTGTTTGCGGGGGTTGAGCTTTGCTCTTTCGGCCCGCCTCTCAACTGTTAACTACTATTTTTTTCCACACCACAGACACACACACACACACACACACACACACACACACACACACACACACACACACACACACACACACACACACACACACACACACATACCCAGGAAGCAGCCCGTGACAGCTGACTAATTCCTAGATACCTATTTACTGCTAGGTAACAGGGACATTCAGGGTGAAAGAAACGTTGCCCACTTGTTTCTGCCTCGTGCGGGAATCGAACCCGCGCCACAGAATTACGAGTCCTGCGCGCTATCCATCAGGCTACGAGGCCCCTGTGTGTGTGTGTGTGTGTGTGTGTGTGTGTGTGTGTGTGTGTGTGTGTATAATCACCTAAATTTGCACGCAAAAAACGCAGCTTCACCTTTTCGCTTATCAAGTTTTCATTTAAAAATATTAGTAATGAGCTAGTTGGTAGAGTGTGTCTGATAGATATAGAAACAGACAAAGAGATAGACATGATAATGATCATACCCACCTCCTCCCCCTCCTTCCCCCCCCCCCCTCAAAAAAAATTGTCCAATTATCACTATCAAATTTCACTCCAATTGCGTGTACGCGACGAAACACAGCAGTATATACGCTAAAAAAATGAACATTATTTTTGGACTGTGTGTTATTTCACACACACACACACACACACACACACACACACACACACACACACACACACACACACACACACACACACACACACACACACACACACACGCACACACACGCACACACATACACACATTATCCTTTACATAGAGAGTACGAAGTAATAAAGAACATTTCGGAAGATTTGACCTGGACAAAGGCTCGTGTTTATGAGCTATAATTCAGGGTACTTTCTCACAGACTGGATTATAGGGGTGAGGTAGAGTCCTATATATATATGCCCCATCAAGCACTGGCCCGCTTATAATTGGTCTTTAACAGCTATAGAGCCGAACGTGTGATAGAGTGCAGGTACTACTTCAGAGTGCTTCGTGTTCTGGAATGTTGAAGAGAATGAGTGAATGTGGATTTGGCCGGAGGAATGAGTAGCCTGAGAGTGGCGTGGGTGTAAAGAGGGAGATCACAAGTCAAAGGTTCCTCGTTCGTTTCCCGCGGCAAGACTAGAAATGCAGTTCGTTCACTTGATCTCTCTATTAGCCTTAGCGGCAAATCAGTACCTGGAAGTCAAGCAACTGTACTGGGACATTTTCCTAGAAATTAGGTGCTTTCATAGGAATTAGATGTTTAACTAGGAGTTAGGTGTTGCCTTAGGAATTAGGCAATAAGTCCTGAGGGAGGGGAGGGGGGGGGGGGGGTTGATTTATGTTAAACTGAGACTGAGATCACCTTTTTTTTTCCTACTCTTCTTTCTATTTCCATGTATTCTCGTTCTCCTTGTTTCGAGTCATTCTTTCTTCTCTACTTGTTATTTTTTTTTCTGGGTGGTTGTAAAGAGAATGTAGAGGTAAAGGGGCAAAATTTTGAAAGGGAAAATCTAGTACGAGTGATGATTGACACATGATTGACACACACATCTACCTTCCCCCCCCCCCATTCCCTTCCAACCTCCACCCAATCCCTCCCTTCTCTTTCCCCCCACCTGACTCTCCTTTTTCTCCCAACCCCCACCTAGTCTTACCTATCCTTTCCTCCCTTTCCCAGGCTGCCCTATACACCCCCCCCCCAAGATCGTCCCTAAACCCCCTTTCCGCCCTCACCCACGTGTTCCCTTTCCCACTCACCCTCAGCCCCATTATCCTATGAGAAAATCCCTCCAGGGCTGTGAGGTGGGCGCGAACCTGCGACCCCTGTATTGCCAGTCACGAACTCTACCACTTGATCCATCGTAAACTTGTACAAAAAAAGCATATAACCGGACCTCTACTGAAATCACAGGAAGTCTGAAGCCAGTCCAAGTTTCTACGTGTGACCGTCAAACTCTCCGGAGGAAGGACAAAGTAGTCCTACACCTTCCATTACTCTACTTTTTCCCTACGTACTGTCTTCTAATTATATATATAATAAATTCTATACAATGAGGGTAAAGTAC